>NC_142529.1:8579616-8762116 GCF_964205215.1 Stylophora pistillata
TTTAGAACATGGTCAGCCAGACCAGATTACAAAATCTCTGCTTCCACAGAGGAACTCGCTGGTGTTTTTTGAAGTGACACCAATTTCATTTCATCAGGTCTGTTAAAACGGGTCATGAGTTTCCAACTCTAACACTATCATTGGCTGAAACAATCTCTTAAAAGTGGTTGCAGTCAGTTGAGGAAATGACATCAATTTGAGCTTTAACTCTTGAATGTGCTTCAGAACCTTTAATTTAAAACAACCCTGTAACAGCAGTAAATGCAAGTATATCATGGTTAGTTAACTTCAAGCTGGTTATCAACCAGTGGTGAAGAATTACGCAGGAATGATAGTCTAAAAAATCACAACAATTTATTATTCCAAAAAATTATGAATTTTCAGATTCCATTCTCAGAATACATAATCTGAAGGTCAAAAATTATTTTGCTATTAGCATATTATTTTGTTCCTCAAAAAACTTTCCATCAACCTCAATTTGATTTCCTTCCTCTAGGTTTCAGAAGTGTTGTCTCTCAGTAAAACCAGATTGTCAATCAGTGGATGGTTCCATGGTGATATTATAGACAGACCTGCACCTTACCAGGAGCCACACCCGAAATCGCTCAAGCCTTGTACTTTGGAGGTAAACAAGAGAGAATCCTAAGTGCAATGTTCAAATGGAACATGTAATCTAGAACCTGATTTGGATGAATTTTTAGTATCTCATAAGGAATGGGAAAACAATGGTTCAGTGAAAAGGCTTGTAAGGAAGCTAAGTATGTTTTATTTTGGTTAAAAGGCTTTATCAGCATGCTCGAAGAATCTTAAGTTAAGCAAGGAATCCTTAACAACGTCTACTCTGTCCCCCAGCTTTCAACTTGTTAAATCCCAAGACCCAGTTTGCAGTGCTCCCTTACAACTACCATACATTTCCCTGTAAATTAGACAGGAGAAAGTAGGTAACATCCTCTGGCTGACAAACCCATGCGCTCCATAACCTGTTTACAAGTCAATGTGTTGGAATTTCCAGGTCATTGAATTAAAGGGTTAAGTTGAAAATTGAAAATGACAGTCAGTGTTGGGTTAATTTTGTGCTGGAAAATTAATGTTAGCAAACTCTGAAAGTTAAATTTTCAGAAGTTTTCTCTTTCTTTTGTTCTGTTTCCAGGATGAGGCACTAGTTGATTGGGTCAATCCAATGTACCTTGACACAAGCGTGGTCAAAGACATAAGAGCACGGTTCAAAGATGAATCTGAAATACAGTTGCAAGAATTTCTTCTGGTAAATTTCCATTCCATATCAAACTCTACATTTTTACTATTTCGATATTGACTGGCTGGGAGGGCTAAACAGGAAAATATTATTTTAGCACAAGGTTCTGATGTACAGGCTAAGCCTTAAGTAACTAGCCCGACATAATTCAGAAATTAAGGATCACATTAGACAACCATTACACCTTCTCTTTTTCCCTTTCCGTTACTGCACTTATCATATTGTGGGGCCATGTGCTGGGCTATGTGGCCTTATGTGACCCCTTACACATAGGCCACAACAAAGGAATTTCACAATAAATTTTTTTTGATTCAGGGGCTATGTTTTATTGTCTTTTAAAGGAGAATAAATATGAAGAAATTGTGGAAGCATTATACGATGAAAAGATAGAATGGAAGTATCAAGGACCAGCAAACAAGAGGTACAGGGTTGGCACTTTTATTTATGAAACTAATTTTAAACTTATGCAACTATGTAAATACAGAGACAAAAACACGGTCAACTAATGACTTTGGCGTTGATACATCGAATGAAACCATATTGACCTTTCCGATGAAAAGGATGAAGTAGTTCTGTCATGCAGTGTTGCTGGAAGTGCTGTGACCTGGGAGCTGTGGTTTTTAAATATTTAGTGCCATTCATTTTATTTAAATTGTTACTGAATTTACAAGGTAACACTCACAGCTATCGCCATGATAACAGAAGATAACTCTTTTGGCGGGTTATTTACACCAGGTCTAAACCGAGCTGCAGTTTTACGCAAGCAGTGGGCCTCAGAGATTCTTTTTGAAAGGGTTACTTCAATTAAATAGATGTGACTTCTGCTATGAGCTTTCGACCCTCTCGACACTGGTCACAAAAGTAAATGTTTAGATGAAACTTTCCGCTAAATTGAAGATGGCTTAGAACGCGGTTTTGTCAATCAAAGGCTAAACTTTGTTTAAATAACGGACCTTCTAGTTTGAATTTGAGAAGTCAGAGCTCAAGTTGACAACATTTCCTAAAAAGAAACTGCATTTACTCGTTTACATGTATTGCGCTTGCGTGCCGCATATTGAGCAGATGTTTGAGCATGGCAGGTACATGTACAGTTTTTCTGGTGTTCTCTTCATGGTGATCACCTTATTTTCTTAAGTATGGGGCTCTGCTCGAGCTCTGCTCTTCTCTTCATATGTTTTTCAGGTAGAAGTTACTTTCTATGGGAACCGTGCATTGGTGTGTTGTTGTTGTTGTTAATATCTATATATATATATATATATATATTTTTTTTTTATAGTTAGTTGACATCCCTGGATTAAAGAAATTTATTTTTTGCAGACATTTTGAGCAAGCTGACACAGAATCAGCTCCATCTGTTATACAACAGCTGACGAAGCTACTTCAGTCTGAGCCGATGTTCAAATTACTCAGAACGATGACTGGACTGGAAATGGCTGATGTACCACTCACTGATGATGATAATGATGATGATAGCGAAGAGGATGATGAAAATGCTGTAGATAAGGTAATTGTCGTAGGAAAAAAATTGAAAACAGACATGAGAAAAACAGACAAAGTAAAAACCAAGAAATCATCTTGAACACGTCATACAACGGACTGTAATTTCATGTAACCTATTAACAGTTCAAGAGGGTTAACGTTAGTACGGGTCCTGGAAAACCTGGACAGTCATGGAATTTTATAATTACATTTTCCAGGCCTGGACAGTCACAGAATTTAGGATTGGCCCCCAGAAAACCACGGAAAGTTAACGAAAATCAGCAGGCTCTCTATGAATCCAAAGCAATGTAGATCCAAAGTTGAAAAATTTACCGACACGTTAAAAAATAAGAATTGATTTCGAGTCAGTATAGAAGTAAACATCACTGTGCGTCGCAAGATCTACGCTTGCGAACATTTTTGTTTACACTGAATTCTTACGTGACATTTGTGCAGGTCTGCTTGCCATTTGGAATGAACCGATCAGTACACTTGCTTAACTTAGTTCATACAAATTTTCGAAGAGTCCTGAAAAGTCTTTGCACTTTGTACCTCAAAAGTTTACGAACCGTGGTATAAGATCTCGTAACTCTCGGCTAATCCAGTATTTGTACTACTACATGAATGTAACCTCTAGCCTGCGAATGTTAACACACTTCACATAGCATGGCACTTGAATCACTGACATGCAGCTGTCATACAAATTCTTACCTTAATTTACTTCCGTAGGAGACCAGTGCTAAAAGGGGCGACTCTTCAAAGCGAGGCCCATGTTGCCATGGTTGTATCAGACGGTGGACTCACGGTTGTTACACTTTAGTTCACGACACTGATCCCGAAGGAGAAGAGTTTGCTCTGGATGTTATGTTATACGTTGGTGGGGAAGGTGATACTCAAACGGGAAACAAATTTTAGATTATTCAATCTTGCTCTTGGAAAATTCTGTCTGATTTCTCTTTCGTCTCTCTCAATCCCTATGGAAATTCGAACGTAAAGTGGAAAAGAACTCTTCTTCCTAACAAATTGAAATATTTTAACCTTGTTTTCAAGAAAAGTTCAGTGTTAGCCGTTCGTGAAACGGTGTACAAAACCACTTCAAGATAGAATCAACGAGGATTTTAATTTTTTTCTGTTCCGAGATAAATCACAAGTCCAATTATTCATTGCCACTTGGACCTCTTTACGGAAACGCCTTTGTCAGATCCTCAAATAACAGACCGCTGACCGAATAGCGGTTGCTGAAATATTTTCCTCTTTCATGTTCAGGATGGAAAACTGATTACGGTGGCTACACCACGTACTTAACAAGCGGCGAAGATGAAGAGGTGAGCATTCTTCGTTACCCTGGTAATTCTACTCATGGAAAACAATTTTCCTTTTTCAACCACCCTCAGGACTTGTAAGTATAGCTACCACGAAAATCTACTGACATAGTAACCACCATTTTCCTGGGCCAGGTTGTTCGAAGAGCGGATAACGCCATCCAACGAATAAATCGACATTCAACGAATAAATCGCCGTCCAACGGATAAGTATTACTAAAACGTACTGCGCTATCCACCGGAGAGAGATTTATCCAGTAGTTATCCAACCTTCGAGCAACCGGTGCCAGGTCAATAAAATGCTTTCAGCTAACACTGGCTTTCAGGTCATTTAGGTTTAAGGTGGCTCAAAACTGTTTCGCTATTTTATGACATGAATTCTCGGATGTATCGATACTTTCATTCTTTTTTTTTTGTTTTTTTTGTTTCCCTATTGAAATGGTACCAAATGCTAGATTATCTGTCAAAAGGAGGTGGCAATTTTGAACAGAAATAGTTACCACATCTACTCTTAAACTCATACCAAATTCCTAGAAAAAAAGTTATGTTTCAAATAGGTTCTTGTGATCCCACGGCATCAACGTTCGCTCTTCACTCAACTCATTTATTCTTGTGCTTTTACGTTATCGTATTTCCACCGATAGCGTAACTTCATCTTTCTTTGTATAAACCACGATTCCTCTATTTGCTCTGACGAAGGGGGTAACGTTAGAAAGTCAGCTGTAGAAACTCTTTAAGGTAGACAATTAACCTCATCAACTCAGTTGTTAAAACCAAATTATCCTGTATATTTAGGCTTATAAGTAGGTGCAAATAACGAAGGGTCAAAAGAACTTGCGAATGGACGCGCAAGAAAGCAAACGAAAAGCACTTGTTCCTTTGAACTTCCTTCCTTTATATACATATTTACAATTTTTTTACGCGACTGTTTATAGCTTATTCTGCTTTAAATATCGTTTCTTTGGTACATATGTATGTAAACATTTGGTTATTTGTCTTCTAAATTTATTTTTTTGACGGCCATGAGTTAGAAAACTGTAAAAGGTTCTTGCGTCTCCCTCTTTAAGTGAAGTTATCGCACTTTACGCTTTATCCTAGCTTCTAACGGTCCACCCACAAGAGAATTCTTTGGCGTTGGTTTACAGAGACAAGGAGACAGTGAGATTTGTTAAACACGTGAATCACTCGGCGCTGACTGACGAGGGAACGGCAAATAGAGACAGCAAATTGTTTGACTTTTCTTTCGTTTATTTTGAGTAAGGTATTTGCTCATGTCACTTGTTCGAGTCAAAACTGAAAACTTTGATCAGTGATCACTTGGTGTATTGCTCACTGGAGGCAGCAGCAAGAATTCAGTGACAGTTGAAGATGCATTTTTGGACGCATTTATTGCGTCTACCAAGTCTCCTTAAAAGGTTATTGTATATTCTACAATCAAACATTTGGAAGGAAACCCATGATTGCTAAGGGGGGTTTCATGACTCTCCAGATGAGATCGAAATATTGGAAATTTTATCCTGCTACGTGATTTGGTCCTTTTCCCAACCATGCGTCTCAGGATTTCTTTATTCAAGTCACTTGTCCGAGTCAAAGCTGAGAAATTTGATCAATGATCACCTGGTGTATTACCCACTGGAGGCTCGCAGCAGCAAGAAGTGAATGAGCAGTGGACACCATTGCCTGATGAAGACTAGCAGTATGCTGTTGAAACGTCGCGATCTACATCTTAAGTGACTACATCGTAGAACAAACGATTAACAGTTTATGATTAAGAATTCAGTGATAGTTGAAGATGCATTTTTCGACGTACTTATTGCATCTAGCAAGTCTACATAGAAGGGTATTTTATAGTCTTAAATCAAATGAGAGAAGAAAACCTGTGATTGCTAAGAAGGGTTCATGACTCTTATTAAGCTGAGATCGAAATATTGGCAGTTCTATCCCGCTACATGATCTGGTCTTTTTTTCCCAACTATGCGTCTCAGGAATTCTTTCGGTAAGAATGACCTTTGACTCAATAGCAATAGTTGATCATCTGCTGATTAAAAAGGAGAAATACCTCTCCAGACTACGTGAAGACCCTCTCCGTTCTCGAATTGATCAAACTTAAACCCGGACCCATCTACGAGATGTGACGTCACCTATTGAGTCACTGACGCCGTCCCAGATCCCGCCCTCGGTTCTCGTGGGCGAGGGAGACGTGGTGGATTAATTGGACTTTTAGCTTACCCTCGACATCGAAAAAAGCCACACTGGTTCATCTGACGACACTTTGATGTATAATGCTTTGAAATTGTGAACTTTGTCTAATGCAGGGATCTCGGTCACGCCGTTGGCTTTTTCAAGTCCCCAGAAATGATCTGGAGAGAATATTTTTGCGATGCCAACCTATCAGATTCAACGATATAAGATATACGTATGATGCACGATCCTCGCAGTAGATTGCGCTATTTATGCAATAGCGAAAATCAGACCTGAAAAAAATCAGGCCTGTACGGGACTCGAACCACTGACCTCTGCGATACTAGTGCAGCGCTCTACCAATTGAGCTAACAAGCCAACTGGGAGCAGGCCGTTAAGTTGGTTCGTAATAAACCCGTGAAAGCGATAAATGAGATAGAATATTTTTATTACGAACCAACTTAACGGCCTGCTCCCAGTTGGCTTGTTAGCTCAATTGGTAGAGCGCTGCACTAGTATCGCAGAGGTCAGTGGTTCGAGTTCCGTACAGGCCTGATTTTTTTCAGGTCTGATTTTCGCTATTGCATAAATAGCGCTATCTACTGCGAGGATCGTGCATCCTACGTATCTAATACCGCAGTTCAAAATATATGAAATTCATATATTTATTCTATCTCGATATTATATATAGCAAGTATAGACGTTGATAGAAATCCGACAGTGTAATCTGTAAAAGCTACCTACGATCAAAGAAAAATTTACCTCGGTGACTATAAAGTATTCAATGAGCATTTTATTTAGTTAACCATCGAAACAAGTTCTACATTGATTTAGCAAGACTTTTAATTTATGTGCGATTTACAACCATATCCGTTAAGGATATCTTCACCTGGAAGCTTTGGGCAAATTAGGCCTTACTGTTTGATTTGAAGGTGGTATTTATTCAATTCGGTTGGGTTCAACCAATTAATGGCTCTGCAAAAGCGAATGGTGCTCGCTAAATAACGTAATCGTAACAACTCTTCATGTTATGTTTATCAGCGCCTTTTTTTTAGTCCCAGTCCAACTTTATGCAACACAATCACAATTCTTCGTGGATTGAATCTTTCTCCGAATCTACTGAACGCCTTGCGTTAGATTTTTCCTCTTCGTATTCAGCAAGTTCGATCCAGTTCAGGATATCTTTATCTCTGTCCTCTCCAACGCTAATCCAGCTGTTTGCAATCCATTTGGTGCCGCGCTTAACGTCGCACCCACCGTGAAAAGTGTACTGATCAAGTGGACCAAGCCAACCAGTGGAGTTGTCAACATGATGGTTGTACCATAGTACGGCTTTCCCTTTTTCTGGTTTAACTACAACATTTGCCTTTTGGCAGTTCTTGGCTAAATTACACACGTTGTTTGCATCACGCATCCATTCCTACAATGCAAGCACGCATCTGGTATTTAACCAAAAAAACAAACAAACAAACAAAGGGGTCATATCACAGTATTTGGGTCATTTTCTTAGGCTTATTTTGCATCGTTGTGACCTCGCAGCTCAAAATACCTTGAATTCATTAATCCAACGTGGGCATGTGTATTTTAACAGAAGGACATTTTTACTAAATAGTTTGTTAGGGACGAAAAACAGATTTTGCTCGAAGGGCCGTAATTTAACTACGAGGATCACTGGCGTTTTTTATACGTATCGCTATTGCGGATGTTATTTTCCAACTCAGGGCCACCCCCATCTCTCTTTGACGGAATCAGAGATGACTTTTTGCAACACAGACTTGTTATCCTACCTCTTCGTTGAACGTCGTGTTGTCCGCAATAGGGAATGCAGTTTCGCCTCCATCCTCGACGTTTTCCAAAAAATACAGTATCGTTGCGTATCTGCGTAAAATAACAAAACTTTTAAAATACGGTTCCTTGGTGGAAATAGCGAAACATTCAAAACAATTTGCGAGAAGAAGAGGGACTTAAATTTTCTCCTCTGCGCGACGTAGGATTTCCACAGCCACGTATTAGATAACATGACCTCTGTTTATTTGTTTGTTTGTTTGTTTTTGTTTTTGTTTTTAAGGGAGGGGTGGGAAAGGGTTGGTTAGTTTTTGCGGTGTCCCTCATTTTTGGAAAATTTGAGCCCAATCATTACGGGTCCTTTGTCCCAAGGACGTCTTGAGAGTTCGAAACCTTAGGAAAAAAGCATATGGGACGTCAGCGTTCAGACTCAACCTCCTCTAGCTAGTAAAAAGAGCTGATGAGAGACGGGCTCCGTTTACATGAGTGTCTGAATAACTATCTCGTTAACCTCACCTGCAAACTCTACAATGATCAAGCTCATTTTCCGCATAATGACAACATGGTTTATTGGGTCTGACCCAGTCTGAATCCAGGTGACAGTTGTAATGGCCCATTGGACCATATGATACCACCTGTTAAAGCACAGATCTCAAGATATTACTATTCATTTTTACCAACAGGAAGAATTTTTTTAACGCTGTCAGGAAACGTTTGGAGTGACTAGCATCTGATATTTCCACTGTGTTACCTCTGCATTTAAGGTCATCAGAAATAAGGAAATGATCACAAACTAAGATGCTTTAAATCTTTTAAACAACTTCTTCTTGCCTGTATCGTAGGAAATGTAAAGGGAGAGTATGGAGAATCAATGATCATTGCCACAGTAGAAAAATAACAAGGAGACAAGAAGCCAAACAGAGAACAGAATGACTTGGCATTCTGGAAATTTCTAGATACTAATTTCTATGGTCATTTTCCATAACAAAAAGATCATCTTTAAACACTTCGGGTAAATTTTCCCAGATAAACATATCTTAGTGTAAGTCCTATAAGTATTAGCAATGAATAACACCAAAGCTCTTTCATAGGGTTAGCGAAACTATATAATTGAACTTACTTGTATATACTCGCTGGCCAGGATCAGTTCCAAGGGAAGATTTGTAAGTCGTTGTACTCTACGGACAATGAAATCTCCATCAGTATAAGTGTGTAAGAAAATACATATTTATACTCTTTAAAACAGTTAAATTTTAGAGAAAGACCTCTCCAAGGCGAGCAGGCGCAAGAAAAGATAAAGAATGAGTGGAGGTTTTTTCAATTGTCATTGGCCACACACATAACGTGTTCATTTTAACTAGCCTCAGGGAATTTTACGTAATTAATTATACGGACTATCTAGTCGACCTTATTTCCTGAGGAAGACTGGGACGTCCAAGTCCGTTCCGCTCTACTTCGCATATGACTACGTCATGGGAAAAACGATTAGACCTCATTGCATGCCGACGAGGTCTTTGAGAATGAATCCCTGGGCTGACAATTTAACCCTCTCTTTAACCCTATACTCTTAACCCATAGAGAAACTAGGTGTTTGACGCTCCCAGAGGTGAAAGGCAGGCAGCATGCTGTATTTGGTGGCCCCACCTGTCTTGTAAAGAAGCCATGATGTTATCAGAATTCCCCGAGTAATTCTGAATCCAGGCTTGACGGCTATGTCGACTTTTTGTATGCGGTTTTTCTTTCTTCACTTTTCCTATGTACCTGGCCATCTCAGGAATGTCCCTCTGCTTAAATTCCTCGAAGTCAATACTTCCTGAAATTGCAATGCTTTAGTGATATTCAAAACCTTTGTCAGGACAGGTCAAAGATGTCATCTATGTCTTAAGGGGGATACTGTCCCTTATAACGTTGTTAGATATCGCAATATAAAAGTGTCCCAAATGTTATCCGAGAAGCATTGGTTTTGGTTCACCACGTCCGATGATTGGTCTAGAACACTCGCCTCATTTTCTCAACCAATCTGACGCAAAACTGAAGTCACTCACGACTCTCGCGCATGCGTAAGACCATTCTTATGTGTTTATTTTGAGTTCCCATTGGCTCCTTGTTATATCTTCTTTCGTTCTGATTGGTTGCTGAGATCACTTTGGCTTTAGTGTGCTCAGTAATTCATCTCTCACCTCAGCTTTGTTTGACTTCTCTTAGTGGTCTTCTGCTAATATACTATGTCGGTATGATGATGAGGAAGACGAGAGGTCATGAAATGGTTGTGATAATCTATTCGAAGCATGAATTATCATTTCAAAATAATGTCCTTAAATAAGGTGGCTGAAACATTTGGTGACGAAATCGTAATTTTAAAACTACTCACCGTCATCATTTTTGTCCAATCCCAAGGATTCATACCTTTTATTGAGACAAGAAAGGATTCGGAAAATGCTAGTTTTTTTTTTTTTTTTTTTTTTTTTTTTTTGCTGCTTTACACAAAGAACAAAAAAAAAAGAAAACCGCCAGCCTTAAATTCAACCATTCCGAAGAAAAATCGAACCTAATCCTGAACCTAATGTTATTCCGGATTTCCTGCAAGTTGCCCGTCAACGAGTCCTCATCCACGCGTGCGCAGTCTACGTTTGTTCTGATAGGCCATTGTACATTGTGACAACATTCAAACTAATATGATCCACAATTTTCAATTTCGTTAATCTTGTTTGTTTGATTGATTGTGTATTTGTTTGTTTACCAAACCAGTTTTAGTTCCATTTCCTTACATCATGAGCAGAGTCTCCTTATCTGGGGTGAAGTCCAAATTAGTTTCCAGACCTTTGATCATCTGTTTTAGAACAAAACAAAATAAAAATTAGAACAAAACAAAATTTCCATCTGCGAGGAAAGCATATTCGTTTTATGCCAAATTCGTAGCAATTAGCAACATTGGAAGAGGTAGATGGGAGGGAAAGGGGCGAGGAAAACTGTAAACATTTTGCTGGAAAATCGTTCTAACTAATTGTATCTGGAACTACAGAAAAGCGAGATTTTTAACCAGTTGAACGTGAAAACAACTAACACATGTCTCATTACGTATATGTATATGTGCACGATCCTTCGCAGTAAAGCACTATTTAAGCAATAGTGAAAATCAGACCTGAAAAAAATTCAGGCCTGTACGGGATTCGAACCACTGACCTCTGCGATACTAGTGCAGCGCTCTACCAATTGAGCTAACAAGCCAACTGGGAGCAGGCCATCAAATTAATTCGACATAAACCCGTAGATGATAAAACATGTCTCATTCATCTACAATCTACTGGATTTTAGAACACTTGTCTTAAATTCTGAATGTACCTCGTCAGTGTCGATTTGTCCATCTTTGTTTGGATCCCAAATATCAAAATTTTTTTTGTTATTTTTTCCTAGCGCCATCATGTCCTGTTTGACTCCTTCCTTGACTGTTTGCGACGTCTCTAGGCCTTCCTTCTTTGCTAACTCAATTATATGATCACACTCTTCATTTGAAAGAAAATTGGGGATTTCTAAAAATTAAACAAAAGGTAAGCAAAGCATATTGTGAGCTTAACCTGGTTATCTGTTCTTGTGCGCACTTAATTTTTTTTTTTGGGCGCACTTAATTTTGAGCCTCGCTCTGTCGTGTCGTTCCTCACCCCTCTTTGTTATCATCATTATTATCTTATATTATTTTATTATTTCTATGTTTAAGGGTGGAAGCTAAGTAAATAAATACCATGGTCTTTGTGGGACACCTGACTCACTATCACTGACTGATAAAGGAAATAGGACTGGGTCGAGTCTAATTCGGTCTGTAACTATACGAGATATTAACAAATCGAACAGCTGCGAAGCGGTAATGCGATTTTTTTACTCCCGAGTATGATTGCAGACAGAATTGGACGACACGAGATCCTGTTATCAATCGGACAAATTTATATGACAAAATTTCAGAGACAAACTATTCATCAGATAAAAACAACAGCTCACTCGTTGAAATACGCGACAATGGTGCGCACACATGACGCACATTACTACAGTCAAATGTTTTGCCAGTAGGCGTCCTCAAGCTTTCAACTCTTGAAGTTATTGGCAAATTTAATTCTCCTGGTATTTTAAGCTCATAAAAGCTGACAGTATAGGAGAATAGACAAACTTAACAAGGAGTAACTGTTGTCTGAATAAACCTCCAAATTCAAACTGAGAGAAATGTATATCAGTCGTCAAGGAGATTTTCTGATCATGTCATGGGAGTTGAAGGATTAGAAAGATGTATTTATGGGAGGACGAAAAGGTTTTTGTGTAGTTGGGAACTGCAGGTGTCCTAAAAGAGACCTGGGCTCAGCTGAAGCTAAATGATCAATTCTGATGTAGTTTCGTTAAAGTATTCCTATGCACTTACCAAATATGGGAGGGTGTACAGCGACTGTCGTCATTTTATGTTCAGCACCATCAATCAAGTTTAGTCTTCTAACGTGTCCGACCTACAATCGAAAAAATGTAAATATTTCAATTTAGGCTTCTTCCCAGGCCATCTACATGTTTGTTTCATGGAAATTGTTTTGGCGGGAGGGGATGGAGGGGATGGTGGGGAGTAGAATCAATTTGACAGGCTTTGAGGACTGACAAATCATCATTTGATGTACACTCTCTCGACCAAATACCAAATTCTCCGTTAACCAACAAAGAAATGTAGGGTCATCGGTTGGGAGAATTAAATCGCGAATCGTGTAAAACTATGATGATCACCTCCAATTTTAATGATCAGTTCTTAGCCACTGATTACTGAGTGCCCAATTTCACGAATTTTCATAAAAGAGAGCTTAACCTTCCTATCATCTCTAATTCAGAGTTGAGTGAATGGAAAATAACAACATGAACCCAAGCAATACATCATAAAAAAAAAAAACAGCAGAAAACGGCTCGGCAAAGGTACTTGAGAAGGAAAATCCTTGAATGGGAAATGTATGTAAATTGTTAAGTTCTAATTGCAATAACAATGGGTGTGTTTTTTTAAGATGAAATATCCCGTCTGTGCCCACGTTACTCAAAGGACCCTGCCTGGAATGGATTTTAATGTATTTCTTCAAGATCTACTCGAAAATTTTGCTGTCAAGATAGCTCTTTTCAGTACAACTTCGACGCTAGTTAGAAGTTATAAAGATTACGAACGTTGTATTAAAGAGATTTATCCAGCCATACAGTTTTCGCTTCTAAGCGCAGTGAAGACCAAGCCTTTCGGGAAGTTTCATGCATGTTCCCTTGAAAGCGAGCTTTAAAAAACGCTATTAAACTACAAGTAGTCAATTCGGCTCGAATGATATCGACCTTGAGTAACTTAAATGATCGTATGTATTAGTCAGATTTTAGCAACACACTGTAAGTAATTATTAAGTAATGCATGTCTGAAAAAAATTTCTATTGCATCGCACCTCCAACGCACCGAGCTCTATAAATTCTTGAAAAAATGATTTTTCTCATTTTGAGCTGCTCTCGCTCCTTCCTCGCCAGCGCCATTTATCTTATTGAGGGTAATTTTTTAACGCTACAACTTTTTAAGTCTCATGAAGAAATCATAAAAGAAATGGAAAAAGTATAGGGAAAATGCACGAAAAATTGCAATATGATTACGCCAGGGAGGGTCTGATTGGGGCAAAATAAACATTTCCGTATTGGATTGAAAAGATTCCTTCCGTCCACTTTATATTGGGACTTTCAGATCAATGTATGTAAATTTTCTTCACAATTTTGAATCAGTTGGCTTAATATAAGTGCAAATGCACACAGGTCGGCCGGCATAAAAAAAACCGTTCATATTTGCTTCAAAATCAAACAGATTATAGGTTTGTTTTGTGGTTCCTATGGTTTAATAGTTTCAAATACAAGAATTTGTGCACAAAACTTAAATCATACTTGCCTGTATCGGATCCACTCGCGGTAACTTTAGCTTTGAAAAACGTTCAAAATAGCAGTCCGGGTTTTGTGGTGAACATACGTCTGAATGAAAAACTTCCTCGTTCGCTAGGATCGGTGTTTTTGACGGAAACCCAACAAGCAGAAAGATATAAACGAGAATTCTACTCGTGCTATTATTAAAGTGCTTCATGTTAAACGGACCCAGTGAAACTCATTATGCAAAAAAATATATTCCTGTTTCGACACGAAGCCCGATATCTGGTCCAACTGAACAAACATCACACTCTGTTCAATTTTTTACAAATTTTCCTTTTACTTTGATGATGCTTGTATTGTTCTTCCAGCTGAATCGGTTGATTATTTTCAGTCTCACCTTCTAGGACTGTCAAAAATAGAAAATTGTCTCTATTATGCAAAATTGTTTTTTAATTCGAGATAAAACCAGTTTCGCGATTATTCTAAGCCCAATTAAACAAAAACGCACTATTCTAGAAAAGTAAATCCGGCCAACCAGCAAGGAAGGAATGTTTAATTTCGAGATTTTTTTTTGTTCAAAACAGGAAGATTTCCGACAGATTTTGTCTTACTTATCTGTAGGTGTGCATTAATATAGTTTTCAAGTGCAGGCGCTTTAATTTCGATTTTTGTCCAATAGATCTGTCTCCATGGTCTCGATTTCAAGAGACCGCAATAAGGGTTCCATATCGTTTGGTTTACTTAGCATGAAAGGTAGTTGATGAGATTTGAAACGATTTCCGACAAGCGTCTCTCCACTAATTGAGACATATGATATTGAGTGAATGGAGAAAAAAACGTTAATTTGAGCAACGTGGCGTTTGAAATATCATTTTCGTGTATAATGCCAAACCAGAGAAGGGGATTATTTTATCTTGCTGGTAATGCAAAATATCATTCCAAGGCTAATCTCTATTCACTATTCACCACTCTCCACAAGGAGGGGAAGGAACAATGAATGCTGAATAAAAAATTCCAGCTGCTTTTCTTAAGATCGTTGAGGTTTGAGTTTTTAGACTTCCCAAACCGCCTGCTTTTAGAGTCCGGTTGCGAGGAAGTATTTTCTAAAGCTGATTCAACTTGTCTACTTTTTTAACTGCAGAATTCGAAAGGAGAGAGAGACTGGTGGCAAGAAACGAAAAAACGCCTGGCATTTCCTGTTTTAGTCAACGCTTGTTGTACGCTCAGTGATATTGGAAAGGATTGGTAAGGGAGATGAATCATTCATTTTGTGGCCTACGCATTATGGTCAAACCTGTACAGGCGGTCTCCCTCGGGGAATGGCAGGGTGACCTCGTAACACAGGTTAAAATAATAAAAATAAAATTGTGAATTTATAATGCACAGTTTCCATGACGGGATCATCAACTGCGCATTACAAAAATGCATGGAATAAATACTAATTACATCATTACAACAATGCTTTGTAATAGATACCAGTTACATCATGTGTAGTATAAAATATTAAAAGCTAAGCTAACTAAGAATAAAAAGAATAAAAAGGTAGGTTCTACAGAATGGAGCAAATGTTAAAAATCGATCAAATTTGCCTCTCGTTCAACAATGTTAGTAACATTCTAGTTTCTTTCGGGAGATAAAAAATGTATTTATTTTGCTTGAAATATTTTTCTTCCGCTTTAATTGACCTTTTAATACAGGTGGAGGGCAATACAAAAAGGCCGTCGAAGTGACCGCTGGATAGAGGTGACTGTTAAATAGAAGTGAAGATTACAGCTATTAATTAAGGGGGAAACAATTTTTGTCTTCGACAACTGACCTCTTAGTACAGGTTTGACCGTAATTGTTGAGTTGTACAAAAATATAAAGCTTAATTTAGTGTGTTTCTAAGAGACTCCTTAAAAAACTTCAGTGTTGCTATGATATCCTCTGATGTCCTAACTGATCAAGATGAACCAATACAAGAGTCTTTTCGTTTCATATCACTTACGTATGACTTCAATCATTGTGAGACTTGCAATTTTTACAAAGCTCGTGCGTGATGAAATAAATTTTAATATTATTAGTTACCAGGACAAAACAAATACAGAAAGCTATATAGAGTAACACAACTGAGCTATCAAAAAATATAAAATCACGATAGTGATAAGTAGATACAAAGCTACACTGCAAATAAACGAGTAACAACAGGGTTCGCACGCGCCTTGAAAGTCCTTGAAAGTCCTTGAATCTCAAAATAAAAATTCAAGGCCTTGAAAGTCCTTGATAATTGTAGTCAGTGCTGGAAAGTCCTTGAAATTTGTAGCTAATTTAATCCAACTTAGATTCTAGAGTGCCTTATCTGAAAATATATGCAACTGGCACAAACGTAGCAACACATAATAGTAAGATACAAATAACAAACGATCGTAACGCCACTCCGCATGTCGATCAATCGCCCATATCCATTTGTCCTGTTCTTGGTTCTATTAATCACTCTGATTGGTTGAATGTCTCGAATGGCAAGGGCCAATCAAATGTTTTGTACTATTCCCTCTTTCTGAGAAAAGCCATGTGCTTTGAGTGCTTTCCTTGTCTGGGTTAGTGTTGATTGTTTGCGTTTTGTTTCACGAGTGAGAGATTTAAAACAATGGGCAAGTGTGTTTTCAGCAACTTGTGGCTTCAGAAATCACTGTATAAAGATTGGCTTCGAGAAGTCAAGGGTGACAAGCACAAGGCACGGTGCATCGTGTGTATGAAGGATGTTGACATTTCGAGCATGGGAGAGTCAGCGCTCACAAGTCACTTGAAAGGAAAAAAACATCAAACACTGACATCCCAGAAAAGGTCATTAGCAAGCGTTCCAGATTTTTTTGGCGTTTCTTCTCAACAACCAGCAACTACAAGTGACGATGCCAAAGAAGTTTCAAAATCCGCTTCGTCTGAAAGTGGCGAACACAACACGCTCAACCCCACAAAGTCTAGTACTACGAGTTCATCTGGTTCATCGGTGATGGAAAGAATTGTCACTCGTGATGAGACTTTGAAAGCAGAAATTTTGTGGGCATTGAAGGTGATAATGTCTCATTACTCCTATAAATCATGCGAAGGTACGAGCAAATTGTTTCAAGCGATGTTTCCTGACAGTCGGATCGCGAGTCAGTTTACATGCGGAGAAAAGAAATGTGCATACTTGATCTGTTTTGGGCTCGCTCCACACTTCAAACAACTTTTGAAGGACGTTGTGAAAAAAGAAGAAGCTTATGTACTTATGTTTGACGAGAGCCTGAATAGCGTGTGCCAGTCAAAGCAAATGGATATTCACATTCGTTCATGGAATCGTGACAAACACGAAGTTGAAAGTCGCTATTATACCTCAGTGTTTATGGGGCATGGAACAGCAGAGGACATGCTTTCTCATTTTCGTTCAGGCATAGAAGGAATTCCTCTCAAAAAAGTTTATCAGGTAGGATGCAACTCTCGTTATGTTTGGGTAATCCATGAAATTGTTTGCAAGATATGCTTCTTTGAAGTTGTATTATTTCTTACCCTCAATTATCGACATTTCGAAATAGGCAATAGCACAAACTTAGTCTTCACACAATTACCTAATTTCAATTATTCTTTGTCATATTGCCACTCTTTTGAAAGACCTATGTCTTGCCATTATTAAAAAGGTGTGATCAAATTGGAATCAATTATATTGTTTTCATGACTGGCATTTAATTTCATCGTTCGCCGGCGAACGATAATTACAAGAAGTTGCGTTAAATTTTTTTTAACATGAAAATCTTTCAATGTCTGTTATTATTTTGCTGTAGAAGGGCGAAAGATGCAAGATTACTTAATCTAATTTATTGCATGTAATATAAATTGTGCGTTCACAATCTAGCCAATGTTCCAAAAAGCGATAAAATTGTATTAAATAGAAATGAAACACCTTACTTGGTTTTCTGCCCTTTAAGGTCTAAATAAATCAACACTCTTTCATTGCAAATCTTCACAATTCCAATGCATCCATGACTAGTTCACTTCGTGTCTAGGTGGACAATGACACGAACTCTGGGACGTAATGCAAGTACTAAATTAAATAATCTGTTTCCCTTTCAATATTACAAGGAATGTTTTCTCTCATACTAGTTGTCAATGGATGGACCCAACGTTAATTGGAAATTTTACAGTATGCTGACTGATGAGGCAAAAAGGGAGCATAATAGTCACATGCTGAACATTGGCAGCTGTGGTTTACACATTCTTCATGGAGCATTCAAGGATGGTGCTGTGGCATCAGGATGGCAGTTAGACAGGTTGTTCTCTAGCCTTCACTGGCTTTTTCAGGACAGTCCGGCAAGGAGAGAGGACTACACCAAAGTAACAGGAAACTCACTGTTTGCTTTGAAGTTCTGCAAACATAGGTGGTTGGAGAATGTCTTGGTTGCAGAACGTACACAGAGTATGTGGGACAGTGTTGTCAAGTATGTTCAGAGTGCAAGGGCAGGAAAAGTTCCACAGCCACAGAATAAATCCTTTGAAACTGTACAAGAGTTTGTTGCAGATCCCTTTACGACTGCAAAAGTCGCTTTCTTCCTATCAGTAGCCAAGCAAGTGACACCGTTTTTGACACTCTATCAAACCGACAAGCCTATGCTTCCTTTCCTGGCTACAGACCTGTACAGCATGCTTGGGGGATTAATGAGAAGATTTATTAAGACCACTGTTATCAGTGAAGCCAAAACCCCATTGAAGCTTACAAAACTTGACCCTGCTGACTCCAGCATTCATGCCTCTCATTCCAAGATTGACCTGGGGTTTACAGCTGACAAGAAGATCAAGGAGTCGATTGCAAAGTCCACAGTTTCAGAGAAAAGAGTGCTTCAGTTTCAGATGGAATGCAAGGAGTTCCTTATGAAAGTAGTTTGCAAACTGATTGCCAAAGCACCAATTCAGTATTCCCTTGTAAGGAATATAAATTGCTTAGATCCAAGAAACATGATGAGTGACCATGATGTTTCCATCACAAAATTCAAGAGAGTTTTGACTACCCTTGAAAATGCCAAGAAAGTCCCGGAAGGTGAATGTGATTCCCTTTTGGAACTATTTAGACAATTCATTATGGAAGTCCCCTCTTCTTCTCCGTCGGAGTTCAAAGACTATGATCCTAACAATGCTAGACTTGATTCCTTTCTGTATCTTCATATGGGACAGAAGCGATCCTACCAATCATTGTGGAAAGTAGTCTCAGAGCTACTGATATTATCACATGGCCAGGCCAGTGTCGAAAGAGGATTCTCAGTCAATAAGCAACTGGAAGTCGAGAACCTCCAAGAGCGCTCCTTCATTGCTCAAAGGCTGGTACAAGACCATGTACAATCTGTGGGAGGTGTCCTTGCTGTTTCAATCAACAAACCACTTCTTTTGTCAGCTGCAGGAGCTAGGCAGAAGTATTTATCATATCTTGATGAACAAAAGAGGAAGAAAACCTCTGAGGGTGTAGAACTGAAGCGAAAGGAGCTAGTCGATGAACTTGACGAACTTAAAAAGAAAAGAAGGCGTTTAGACAGTGATGTTGACAATCTTGTTAAATCGGCAGACGAGTTTGCACAGAAAGCAGAGGACACTGGGAAACTTGTGTGGATTACAAAGTCAAATAGTTTGAGGAGAACTGCAAAAGAAAAGGAGATAGCTCGCAAAGACCTTGAGTGCAAAATTGCGAATGTTGTGGATGAACTAAAAAAGGCATAGACTTTTAGCTCGACTTAAGCTCGGCACAATCGCTACTATGATAAGGTGAACATTCTTTTATTTTGCAGTTGGTGGAGTCCTTGAAAAATAAAAAATATGTCCTTGAAAAGTCCTTGAAAAGTCCTTGAATTTTTAGTCCAAAAAAGGGTACGAACCCTGTAACAAGTAATCCTAAGAATTTCTTTTTTTTTCTTTCTCTCGTTACTGTGAATTTAAAAATAAAAACTTCGAGTTTTTCCAACCAAAAATAAAAAGTCCTCCTTACACTTTCTTACTTGGATATGGGGCCAATAAGTACGGGTAGTAATAACATTAACTTTTGTCTCAAGCACAGTCAGTTTACACAACCCATGAACAATGTTGGTTTACATCCAATTTTTGGCTTATAATGTAAAATGAATGCATAGATGTCTTAAAGCCATGATATGGTTACTTTGGAATCCCCCAAAGTTTTCCTTTCAAGCTATCCCAAGAATGGGGCATCTTTAGACTCTTCCGTAATTTTCAGTGAAAAAAAACAAAACAAAACAAGGCAATGAAATAACGCCTGATCATCGTTCTTTTTTTATAAGAATTTGGTAAGTTTCCTTTCAATATTCTGAAATTATTTTTGAAAACTTCGAGTTTCTCCAACAAAAAGATAGAGGTCCCCCTTTCTACTATCTAACTAAACTGTAGAGTCAATTCATGCGAACAGCATTAAGTTTTGCCCCTTGCACCTGCTTGCCAACCCCATGTTAACCATGTGGATTATATTAATAGTGTACTTTTGTTGAGTACATACCGCACGAGTGAAAATATAGTGCTTTTCGCGCCCGTTGATTGGCTGGTTTAATCTAATTGTGAGACAAAATATCGCGCGTCAGACTATTTGTATATCAACTGAAATGAATTATTTCTTTTGTGTCTGTTTGGTATATAAGATAAACAATAATATACCACCGCGGTGAAAGTGGAGGATATTTACCTTGGTGAAAACTGATAATTGTTAATTATGGTAAAACTTATCTTAAAAAGGTCATAAAACCTTGTGGTTACTTTGAAATCTTTTTCATTTCAAGCTATTTAAAGAACTTGACATCTGACAACAATTTTGCAATTTTCAGAGAGGAGAAACAAAGCAACTTTTTAGTAATTTTCAGAGGAAAAAACAAAACAAAAAAAATCGTTATGTCGTAAAATAGGTTGTGGTTATTCGTCGTAGTAAATAGCCCTTTAGAAGAGAAATGTAATCGCTTGTCTCACCATTTGGTCACCATCATGTAACCGCATCGTGAGATAAACGATTAATTTCCCTTTTAAAAGAAATCATTGTTCTTTTTGATACGATAGTTTTGTCATGATCAAGAAAATTAGCAAGCTGACGGTAAACAACACGCGTTCTTTGTCTGTCGTCAAAATTTTAATTATCAGCTGCTGATAAACGATCATCTCAACTTTAAAATTTTCGGAATACAGTGAATGTAAAGAAAACTAAAAAGAGATTGTATAATTATTTGAGGGCTTGTAACTTTATCCAAAGGACATCAATAAACAATTATTGTTAACAGTAATTATTTTCCCTACTGATTCATTCCCCATATTTTTTCTGTCTTGAAACGTGTCTCTTTGACAACCTCAAGTTTGTTCAGACTGATCAAAATGCTCTCCCATAAAACTGAAAGATAATGAGCAAGTTCTTTCAAGTTGCCAGACGAATTGGTTAGTTTTTAATCCTTATCTCGACAGAAATGGCATAAATTAGCGAAACATCCTATGAAATGTCAAGGAAACAATGACTTATACAAAAAAGGAGACATGAAATTGTTATTTGAAACTAACGCCTGTGATATTGGATACTCGCTTCTTTTTGTCTTCATTGTGAACATTTCCTCTCTGGAAAACTCGTTAGATTTAGTCGGTGCTGTACTTTGTTTTGAAGTAATCAAAACCTTAAACAGGTTTTTTTTTGGGCAAAAAATGGTAAAAATTTTAATGATACTTCTAATGCTTGGACTTATCATTAATCGTGGATTATCCGTTCATGAAAACCTGTCTCCCAAGCTACTCACCAACAAATCATGTTCGCCTCGAGATATTTTTGGAACAGACCGGAAATTTACGCATTCGAAGGTAAGGAGTGCTCACAGAGTCGCTGTGTCACCTGCTGTAATTTCAGAAAACAGTGATATTTCAGCACTTTCGTAAAATCGATCTCTTTTAAATGGATGATCAGTTATTCAAAAACGCGAAATTAAAATCTTGATCTGTTTTACATGGGTAAATGTGGTGCAATTAAGTTACGTCGCATTGAAAACGATGCAGATTACGGTAATGGTCCTGTACAATTAAACATTGATAATGAGTCTGTAACGACAGTCGGATCGAGAAATTAAAACCAGAGCAAGTTAAGGAAATGGTTGGGTTAACTTGGTTTTGCTTAGATTAAACGGCTCAAGTTTTCGTTCGTTAAATGAATTAAAAAAGGTGATCGTCCGTGAAAAAAAAAATAACGTGTTTTTACGAACAGGTGCTCTTGAAACGAGGTTGCAGAGTATAACAAATTTTCTTTTAGCCATGGCATACAGCAGTAAAGACTATAGCACAAGAAATCTTATAGGATGACACTGGGAGATAGATCAAACCGGCCTAATATAGTGGCTTTATGTTATTTTGCTGCTATTACGCCGACGAACCATTCTAACAACATTCTCGATTCAGATCACTTTATTCTGTGGTGGTGTTGAACATGACTATTGGCGGCCCTGATTGATGTCGAATACAACATAAATTATACTGTGTGATTATCTTACATTTTCCGTCTCACGTGAGTTTCTAGTTCAGAATTCAAACAATTACACTAGGTTTTATGTAGACAGAAATTTATCTACAAGAGCGCAGCCTCTGGGTCTAAGTGATGAGAATATTGAGAAACATACTGTACACTCGCTACAACGCTGTACAATCGCTACAACGCTGACACCTTTAAGTCTTGATCCATTATCAATGAGGCCCAACTGCGTTATGGGAAATGTTCCAATAAATGCTTCACTTTTCATTATTCATTAAAATCTTTGTTGAAGACAATTCTTTTCCTTTAGGAAAGTACGGATGGGTTCTATCATTTACTACGTGCAATAGACCACTTTCATAAATGGCTGCCGGATTAATATTCTTTTGTTTAAATTTAAATTAGCCTTTCTAGCCTCGTTCTCCAATACAAAATTCAAAAGAAAACAATATATCAAGCGAGGCCACTGAGGCTAATTTAAATTTAAACAAAAGAATATTAGTACGGCAGCCATTTATGAAAGTGGTCAATTAATTATGGTTTTCATGTACATGTGGATCCATAAAGCTGTTGGTCTCATCGTTCGTTGCTTTCGCTTCATAGAGTTAAAGTTTTTGCAGTCGAGCGCATAACAGATCAACACAGTCTGTGGCTTTAATTCCGTGTAAAATTTTTAGCAAGAAATTTGTTATCAAATATTAAAGTTAGTCAGTATTGCAGAATATCGTTTTAGTATTTTTTCAACATTATATGTAATCTTTTGTTTGATTGTATGTAAACAGACCTCAAAGTCGGATATCAATATTTCATGTAGTGATGATGAGTATCTGAAGGAATGTCATTCTGGACAAAGTGGCACGTCGCTGACTCACCATTTTGCAGGCCTTCTTAAGCCTGGGGCGACTTTAAATTTAAGGTAAGAAGAGTTTTAAACCGAATTTATTTCATCTTACACCAGAAAAACTTGTTTTGTTAAATCAGCTTGAAAATCAGAAACAGGACTGAAAAACTGAATTTTTCATAAATTTCAAGCAGTCACCAATTTGTATTTTCATTGTGGTAAGTTTGAAGTCGACAAACATCGGTTTAAACAGCTTTTATGAAGAAAAGAAAGTTTCAATCGTATTCAACACAACAAATTGAAAACATGTTAAAACTTTCGCGTGACTAGGGCGGAAGGCTGAATGTTAATACAGAGCGAAAACAAAGGCCGCCAATAACCCGAAAATTAGCCTGCGTAACCTGTCTCTTTTAAGGGAGGGGGGTGGTGGGGAGGGTTTAGGGGTTTGGGGCGGAAAAAGAGCCTGCTTTCAGCCTATTCAAATTTTATAACGCCCACTTTAGGGATGAAATTACCCTAGCCAATCAGCGATCACCGGAAGTGGAGGGAGTTGTCAATTTCACGTGTGAAAGTTTGGCGCGTAGCGAGAGCGCCAGCGCACTAAATTAAAGCAAGTACTGGAACATCTACAAAAGTCAAAAGTATATTGTTTAGGTGACTGATTGTTTATTAATAAAAATGTAAGTTGCGTTGTACTACACTATGAAAGTGCACCGAAACCCAAAATTTTTTTTTTTCGCTTAACGAAATAAGCTTATTTTTTGGAGTATTTCTGTGCAAAAATTTTTTAATTTCCTCAAATCTTTAATTTTCTCTGCCCAGTCAAAATAGGAAAAATCGGCTGCCATCTTGCCCCACGACCGAGTTTAAAGAGGAATGGCTCTAGCGGGTAATGTGACATCAAATCGAGAACACGAAATTCTGCATTTCACACATTTTCACTTGTTTGGGAAGGTTGTCGTCGATAGTGTCCGAAATATGCCGACTAGGTGTGTTGTATGAGGAATGTATGAAGCGCGATTCCCTCTTGCAAATTTCGCACGTTGCTACATCCTTCTACAACACACTTAGTCGGCATATTTTCGGACAATATCGACTACAACCTTCCCAAACAAGTGAAAATGTGTGAAATGCAGACTTTCGTGTTCTCGATTTGACGTCACATTACCCGCTAGAGCCATTCCTCTTTAAACTCGGTCATGGGGCAAGATGGCGGCCGTTTTTCCGTATTTTGACTGGGCACAGAAAATTGAAGATTTGAGCAAATAAAAAACTTTTTGCACAGAAATACTCCAAAAATACGCTTATTTCGTTAAGCGAAAAACATTTTTGGGTTTAGGTGCACTTTAACTCATTTCTTGACTTTTTACAGGGTGAAAACAACCTCCATTTGATTGTTTAAACATTATTACAAATAAATGAGAGTTTCTCTGCGTAATTTCTATAGAATAAGTGAAGTACCTTCTCTGCAAAGAGAACGAAGTGTGGCGAGTTTTCCATATGCGCAGCGGAACGCCGTTTGCCATTCTTCTTCTTCGAACGGCCACCAAAGGAAAGAAAACATGCGATTTTTACAGTAAGACAAATTAGACTTAACGGAATTTATGTCATGAAAAAGCTGAACACCTACCGTCTTCCAGACCACGTTTCAACCGTGTGCATTTCATCGACAACGATCAAAGAGAGACGTTCGTGTAGATCACTAGAAGATTTGAGCTCTTCGGTAAACTCACGACGAAATGCATCCTCTGCTGAACAGAAGAGAAGCTTGAAAGTAGATTTCTGTAGATCCTCGGTCGTAAGCTTTGACAACTCAACAGCAGTACCAGGATTTTTAATGTTACGATGTAGTATCTGATCGTTCACAATGCTTGCTAGTGGCGCGATAACTAAATTAAAACAACAGTAGGACCGTCCCCAGAATTCGTGATCTCAGAAAACTTTTCATGAATAAAACTCTTTCCAAATCCTGTAGGAAGAACAGCCAGAACATCGCTTCCTTCCAATAGACAATTTATAGCTTTTTCTTACTCTGGTTTCGCTTGAAACGACATACCTTATGTTCGCATACCATCCAAAACAAGATGGCCGCTTGACCGGAAGTCAGCTTGTAGCTCAAATCGTGCGTGACTACGCGTATGTCGATCAAACCTACTGCTAGCGAATCAAATGCTTACGTTCGCCGGCAAACGTAAACACGAAAATTTGAATAGGCTGAAAGCAGGCTCTTTTCCGCCCCAAACCCCTAAACCCTCCCCAACACCCCACCTCCCTTAAAAGAGCCAGGCTACGCAGGCTACCCGAAAATTGAGTGGTGAGTTAAAAGGAGGAACGTCTCATTAACGTGTTCTCTTTAGCTAACCAATGGTTTTGCAGTATTAAGCAGCGATAACACCGCCTGTACACAATTTAAAAACTTAGCTTACTAGAACGTACATTTGCGAAGCGTAACTTTGGCTAGCAGTTAAAAAAGCGACGTGGAATCGCTTAGACAATCACCTACTCTCATACAGAACATATAATGCGACAAAATACTTACTAAGTTAAACAAGGTTTCAGACTTGGACGGATCGTGCGAGGCGTAATCTTAGTCGGAGGTGACAATTCCAAAGACGATCAGTGACATTTGTGAACACCTGTTCTTGAGAATTAAACAACCAAAATACATGGTGTTCATTTACATTTTTTAATAATCTATTGACAGTTTTTAATGTTTTGTGACATTGAATGACTTACGCCTTATCGATTTGATCTTAAGTACTAGAACTCAGTGAAGGTATCATATCTTTAATTCGTGGTCAATAAGTTTGTTATCAACCCAGTCTTGTTAAAACCAAAACCTTCACGCGGCGTTTTATTGACAAAAATGTTAAAAGTTTCTTTAAAGCCAGGGTACCTACGCTTATCTTATGTCTCGATCGCGGTAATGATCTTCTCAGTAGCTTTGAGATGTTGGTTCAACAGGAACATTGTCGCAGAGAAGCGACTGAACCTGTCAGAGACAGCTACAGGCGGACAAGAAAACGAGGAAAGTCCATACAGGTTGCATCGAATTGACCCAGTGGAGGTCAGTAAACGGTTGAACAATAGTCATATATTACTAATTCTTGGCGAGTTAACCAGCACTACGTATGTACTTGTTTAAGCAAATGACGGCTACAGTACAGTTCGACGAGACGAAGACTTCATCGAAACGAGCGATTTCCTATCGCTTAATAACAGTAAATTGTACGGAAAAGAACCTTCCTGTACGTAACTCCTAAATAACGAAGCCCCAGTGCAATGATCGATATATATTTCTGACACCAATAATGGTAAACTGTGTGCCTAACTTAAAAAAAAGTAACAGATTGTATAACAAACTTCTCAGTCTGTATGTAGGTTTATTTATTTGAAATGATATAAATGCCCCTAAATCAAGAGAAACATATCTATTGATAGTTTGAGAATAGCATTCCCAAATGTATTTCTTTTCATTACGAAGAACTGTTTTAAAAAATCATGCACTAGAGAAAGAGGCATAGATTTCCTTGTTTGAGGGTGCATTATTAAGCCATGTTAGACATTTGTGTAGTCTTCGCGACACAGAGAAGGGAAATACAGTCCACTATTTTTTTCGAATTTATCTATTTGGGCGAATGAAGTTTTATGCAGTTTATTTATTTTTTTTATGAACCGCTATTTGAAAAATAACAAGATAAACAGCTTTTCTTGTTTGAAATAAACTAGGCGACAATACAGTAATTTTTCGGTTTGTCTTAATGTGTTATGATGATTTATCGTTAACAGACTCGGCCTTTTAGAAAAAGACGAATTATATTCTTACGCCAAATCATGCAAATATGAAACAGGTAATTTGGGATTCGTATATTCATCTCCTCAGGCTTAACGTGTTAAATGAGTATTTTTTCATGACGCGTTAATGATTCTGATGTCTGACATATTAGTAAAGTGTATGGAAAAATCCATTGAGCTAGAAGCATCTTTTAGCAAAAAAAAGTTATACGTATGTAGATATATACCTCCTTCTTAGAACACGCAATTTGTATGTTTTCTTTGTTGTCGCGTATCTTAAGAAATATCTGTCGCATTTAGCTGAATTAACATTTTGAATTAAAATATAGTTTTTACTCGCCTAACTACGCCAGCTGTGTAAATATCAAGTGAAAGAATTACCCACATTTTATGCATGCGTCGATCATAGAGGGTCATTTTACGAACTGTATAACAAAGTCTTTTGTCATCAAAAATTGATCCGATATTCACAACGCACTAACTTTAACCATAACGTAGCTTATGGAAAATATCATCGTAGTATGGTGAACTTTGAACTAAGTGCTTTTTTGTTTTTTGAAAACAAAACAATGGACATTTTGATATGTATTGTTTCAAAACTATGCGTAGTTATATAATAACAGCTCGCCAATGGTGTTAAACTGGAAAATTCGAGTTTTTAACCGCCGACAGCGAGGCGGCGATTTCAGAGATCTCCTGCTGCCGATGCCATGTGGTTAGCGAGTGTAAAATGGCGTAAAAAAAAGAAAAATTTAAACGGAAAAAATAGCACTTTGATTTTTATACTCACTTTTCTCTTATTATTCAAAAAAACTTCTAGAAAACAGCCATTTTTTTTCAAGTATTTTATTTTTAGCCTACAAGTTGTTGAAGGCAGACGATTTATAAATTTTCTTTCAGTTTGCCGTTGTCTAGACGTCAGCTTATTCTTAGAGAGAGGACTCTTCGATTCTCATTTAAATATCAGAATCGTGCGTTTTATGTCCCTCAGTTCATCATATTCTAAACATGGGAATCGTAGAGGAGAACAAAATCATCTTTGCTTGAGCCCAAGGGCGATAAAAAATAAGAATAAAGTGTTTGATTTCTCTTTTTCTCAACTGTCAAAATAAATACATCACTCATTTACTCTCGCGCACGAAATTGAAATGAGTATCACCACGTACGTGATAAACAAACAAAAAAAAGAATTTGATTTTCAGTCCATTTGGTGTTTGTTGTTTGCAAGGAACGAAGTTTATCCAAAGTAGAGATGAAAGGTCTCAATTGGGCGATGGCTTTTACAGCTAACATTTAAAACCTTGGACGTTTTACGGCCGGTATGGTTAATTTAATTCCGTTGCGGTAGACATACAGACATGATCGTGCATATGCTGATTCAAATGCTCATAACTTTTGAAAAGCCGAAAACGTACAGGGATTTTTACATGTGTTTGCCTACAAAGGTCTAAACTTAACGGCCGTGTAGGATAGAGTTATCAATTGGGTCTCAAATCCCAAAACTTAACGTCTAAATCAAGGTTATTTACGGCCATCGGCCGATGGCAATTTATAGTAGTCAGAATATATTAAAAATTCGCCTTTTCAAATATATTGAGAGGGAAATTCTAATTATTTCCCCAGTCCGTAGGGACCGTCGCAACGTCTCGAAAATTGAAAGATAGGCATATTTTTGTAACATTGTAAAATGTTTGACTCGCATAGTTAAGCCACGAAATTTATATTAGATTGCTTAAAAACCTTTCTAGTTTGCCAAAGGTCTAAACTTAACGGCCGTGTAGGATAGAGTTGTCAATTTGGTCCCAAATCCCAAAACTTAACGTCTAAATCAAGGTTATTTACGGCCATCGGCCGATGGCAATTTATAGTAGTCAGAATATATTAAAAGTTCGCCTTTTAAAATATATTGAGAGGGAAATTCTAACACTCTTGGCAAACTAGAAAGGTTTTAAGCAATCTAATATAAATTTCGTGGCTTAACTATGCGAATCAAACATTTTACAATGTTACAAAATATGCCTATTTTTCAATTTTTGAGACGTTGCGAAGGTCCTTACGGACTGGGAAAATAATTATGGTCCCTAATGCAGTCAGTAAGTCCAATTTAGCTCTTTCCTTAGTAAAGTCTTTCAGTTGACAGAGTTTCATGCAAAATTATTTTTGACGCGAAATTGACCGGGTGGAAATAAGAGAGACAGCCTCTTAAATATCAGATTATAGATTATTTTTGAAGGTTTAATTGATTTTATTGTTTTAAAACACATTTACGACCCATCGTTTACTTCTTACTTATTCCAGGATAGAAAAAGATACGTGATTAAAGTAAATGTATATGTGGAGGTACTACAGGAAATGTAACGGACATATATATAGCTTACTGCTTTATAGTGACAATACTACTATATGTATAGAAATATAATGTAATGAAACAGTCCAAGACTTTGATCGTGTAAATTTACCCTTTTTACGACAAACGGTTTAAGTCTGTCTATTTTCACCCCTTACGTCTAAAATTTTTTGGCTGTTTAACTACTAACGGCTAACTCCACTAAGACACTCAAGATGCATGCAGAAATTCCTAAAGAATAAACGGCCAAGCTTGTTCAGTTTAATTATATCAACGTTTCGGACCAGTAATTTCCAAAATCGAAATTAATGGTCATTCCTTAGCATTACAAAGCACATCGCCTCTGTGTTTGCTCGATTTCTCACTTAACATGAGAGCTCACGTTCTAAAATGTCCCTTATAGGTTGGTTATGTGCGTGAACTAAATTTGGTGCCTGGGAAAGTACATACAATGAGGACCCTTAGTTTACGTCCCACCTTATTTGGTAAGGTCATCATGTCATACCTTGTTCTTCAGTATAGACCAATTTGATGTCTATGTATATAGTTAACGTAAATAAATCAAACTGGTGTGCTATCATGAAGACACAGTCTAATACTGAATTCCTTATGAAGACTTAAGACTACTGGGGTACTAGGACCCACTGGATAACTGTTCTAAAGAATTATTTCTTTAAAAACGGTTATCCAGTGGGTTAAACATTCTATCGACGTTTGTAGGTTCATAATTAAATTTCTTATGCTCACCCCTCCACTTTAAGAGAGAGCCCTCCTTAAATCCGGACACGAACGCTGGGCCACGCCCAATATGAGTCTAGTAAATCCTTTGATCCGTAAGAGTAACTAACATTTACCTTGGTTTCGCCTTAAAATACGACCCTGAAACAAAAATCAAGGTTAGGAGAGTTAAGGAAATGATCACCAATTAAAGGAGCTGTTGATTGTTTCATAAATTCTCCTTGTCGGCACCTTACGAACTTTATGGATATTATGTATACTGATGTCAGGGTGAAAGAGTTATGAACAGATTACAAAAAAGATCTTTTCCTTCCCAAATTTTTTCACTTGCGAATGCAAATTTCTTTCTATTCTACTCTTAGAAATCCAGGATTTTCTTAGCGAACAGGAATGCGATGATATAATTTTCATGGCGAAAACGCAAGGTCTAGAGCGATCTAAAACTCTTGGAGAAAAAGTACCCGATGGCGAGGAACAAAGTCCAAACAGAACCGCGGAAAGAAATGTGCCAGAGAATCCAGCGGAAACTTTCCTGCATCTCGACTTAAATGCTGATGGAAGCATGGACGTAGCAGAGGTGGGTAATAGATGTATACTATGTAAAATTGTTATTCACTCCAGAGAAAGTTTCAACTGATGTCTGAGGTAATCCGGGACTGTATTAGCTTTGTTTTAATGTCCTAATACCTATCGTGTCAAAATCAATTTCTTTTTCCTACGCATAAGGGAGTTTGCAAGATAATTTGGTTTTATCAACTGAGTCAATAATGTAAATTGGCCACGGTAAAGAATTTCTGAAGCCTTAGAAACTTTTTACAGTGGCCAGTTTACACTGTCAACTATCATTAAAATGAAACCAAATGATCCTTTAAAAGCCCTCGACGCAACACACAGTTTCATTGGGAAATTACCCCTCTTTTATTCATTTATGTAGGGAAGTTTGGTTGTATTCACTTATCACATCAAATTTTTCGCGACGTCATTTTATATCAATATGTTCTTATGAGATCTTTGTTCTTGCAGGATGCTTTGAGTGACTGACAATTATTAATTCTCTTTCCGCCTACCCTCTCATTCCAAAAGTTGAATTGAATATTAAAGATCATAAGAGTGATAATTAAGAGAGAATAAAGCATTTTGTGACACCGTCATTCATCAAGCTAGAACTCTTAGACTAAGCTGTGGTAACACTTATCAACAAACATATTGAGAAATCCTTCTCGTTGTCATGGCAGTTAGAGTACACTTTAAATTTTGTTCATCATCTCCCTATCTCCAAGGATTTTATTCAAGCTGAACGTTGGAATGTCTGTTCGCAAAACTGTTTTAAGTCCATGTAAGAGCTAATCTGTCCTTAAAAAAAACTCCACTGCTGTCACAACTGTTGGTAAACCTCCTTTTACAGTATATAATTTACTCTCAAGTTGTGAGTGCAAAGTGGAGTGATAAAACTATAGCTCACATGAACTTTACTCAAAGATAAGTATACCGAGAGATGAATAACAGTTATGCCTCTATCCATTTTTATTTTTGTAACAGATTTCTCAGGCTCTTATGGAGTTGGGGAGAGTTCTTGTCGACGAAAAAATTACTAAAAAAATGTACGTAGTTTTGAATTCACGTGGCTTGATTCTTCACACAATTTTGACAGTTTTATGAGTCACCGAGATATCATCCCTAAATATGACTCCGGGCTTAACATCTACCAAAGTGTTTTTTTATTCAAAAGATATCACAGCTTGTGATCGAGAAGAAAGTGGGGAGGGTAGCTAGCGTGGAAATGTAGCATCTCGAGTAGGGGAGACCTATGGCTTTCTATGCAGTTGCCTGGTTCCTTTTATGGAATAGTCTTTAAAGATTTACTTTACGTTTTCCGATACAATTGCAGCATGAAAGACCTAACCATGGACCCAAATAATGACGGTGAGTTAATTAGTGATCATTGGACGAGGTGTAGCGAAATTCGTGAAAAATATACATCTTTCCTTCGTTTCTTTGTTCCTTCGCGCCTTCGTTCCTTCGTTCCCCCTTTTTTTTTTCCTTTCTTCATTCTTTCCCTTCTTACTTCCTTCCTTCCTTTGTCCTTTTTGTTCCTGAGTCCCGTTAAAGTGGCAAAGTGACAAGGCCGAATTTGTCTTTTCAATTGTTGTCGTTGTAATTATCATCATTTTTTTCTGCTCGGCTAACGTCATAGATGCTTTAAATTTATGAGGTAGCTAATTTATTCTTCTTAACCAATAACCTTTTTTTAGGTGTGATAACATACAACGAATTCATAAGACTAACCACAGAAAGCAAGATGAAAGACATAACGCATTACTTGGAGAAAATTCATCAGACAAAGCCAAATAAACGAACCCGAGATAGCAGCACTGCTTTCCTTGATCCATACGAGCACGTGGATTTCAAACCACTATTCGATAGTCTACGAGAGAGGTACGTCGTAAGACCTTAGGACGTCATTAAGGGAAGAGAGTATACGTACCGAGGGTGCATTGAAACCCTCTGTGATGTAAAAAATGAGTAACCTATACCTCTATAAACACCCCTAAATTCCACTAATATTGGATCCCCCTCCTCTTTAAATATGTGTGTAGTGTTCTTTGCAAAAACCTTATTAATTCTTAACTTCAAGGTCCGAGTTTGAGTTGACCCAATCGCTTCAAATTAGCTCAGTAATTTACAATGACAGAGATCGTATCTAGAAGAAAGAAGCGCATAGTTCAGTGTTTGAAACTCATGAACCACTAGACTGAGAGCATGCAAGTATGCATATTATGAGAACTTGGAAAGCCCAAAAATTGTGGCATGTGTATTACTTGGAAAATTGTATAGAGTTAGATGCATTTGACACCTAAAAGAACTGACAGTGTTACAGAGCATGCAGAGTGCACTGTCCTGTATTTTGCGCCCTTTATTATTATAAATTTCCCATGTTAACTCCACCCAGAGAGTAAGCATCTTCCTCGCGTCAAGAAATGAGCATTCAGGTTTTATGAGGACCAGGTATGAAGGAACGTTGAAGCTGGATTGTGCATTTACAGTAGAAGGGGAATGGTGTTCCAGTAGCGTAGCGTGAAGTTTTTGCAAGCGCAGAATGAACGTTTTTATGGGTCGTCGAATATTTTGAAAATAACCGTGGTATAAGCTTCAATTCTATAAATTGAGAGTGAATGTATTTATAAGTCGTCGGATGTTTTGAAAATGATCGTGGTATAAGCTTGTGCATTATGGATTGGTCTGGTAAGATCTTACACTTTGACGTATCAACGCGAACACACACCTCCTTTTATTGTCTTCCCCCTCCCCCCCCCCCCCCCCCTCAAGGCAATACGCTTAGCGTTTGTAATTTGGCTCCACTAAGGTTGTGGCTGTAGTTTGCCTTTTGCTGATTTTTGTTTTCCTACAGAATACGCTTAGTGACGCGTCTTCCTAGAGATATGATCTGGAGCAGTGAAGACATGCAGGTTTGTGTTCCTAACGCATTAAACATACTAAGCGTTTACAAGCAGAAACTCCCTGTCTTTAAGTGTTTCTCTCTACTAACTGGCTCCCCTCCCTCCCTTCCGCTCCAGCCTTTTTACTCCGTTTTATCTCTACTCAATAATAGTAATAGTAATAATAATCAAAGTTTAATGTCTTTACGTGGGGCATGGTTACCCATATTTCCCGAGCCAGAGGCTCATGTATGGAACGCAAGACAACAACCCACCCATCCCACCCCAGGGGAGGACATCCATCACATAGTAATCTCGTACGTGGGAAATTAACGTCTCCTACCCCTAACCCTGCAGGAGACGGGACCTCCATTTATTCGTCCCTATCCGAGAAGACTAGTATATCTAAACCATTTCTTGATGTTATAGAAAGGCAGCATATTCTTCTCAATTATTTTAAGACCTTGAGTGTTGGTCCGGCCGGGGCTCGAACCCTCGACCTCCCGCACAACAGTCCAGCGCTCTATCCATTGAGCGCTAACCGGGAGGCAGGAAGTCCTGTTAGTAAACGAGACAGAAAAACTGTCTTTTGTTGTTCCGTGTTTCCACTCAGGGTCGAGATGGCAATTGGATTTAGAATTCAAATTACGAAAATTTCAGGAAAAGAAACGGAATACACTGATATTTTAACTCATTTAGATTTATAATTTATAAAATGGCTTCAGGCCTGTTATGTGGGTTGGACTCTTTGGTATGTAGTTAGCATCTTTTATATTTCAAAACGCCTTAGCACTTTGGAATTTGGTCATAAAGTAACAAAACCATTTCCATTGTCATCGCCTTTGACATCGCCATTGCCTCGTCCCCAGATCCAACCGTGTAACTGTAACTGAAATGTATGCTTACAACCACTTGGCCGTGAAAGGTCTGGGTACGAGACTAATCACTTTTCTTAGTACTACTAATATTGTTATTGTAGCCTGTCCCAAGAATTTAGTAAGTAAAACGGATCGAATTAGTAGACGGCGCAAAGTTAGCGGCAGAATTAAAAAACGAGAGGTCTGGGTCGTAAAGAAGGAACACGCCTCCCGGTTAGCTCAATTGGTTAGAGCGCCGGATTGTGTTGTGCGGGAGGTCGAGGGTTCAAGCCCCGGCCGGACCAATACTCATGGTCTTAAAATAACTGAGGAGAATTTGCTACCTTTCTATAACAAGAAATGGATAGATATTCTAGTCTTCGCGGATAAGGACGAATAAACCTTAGGCCCCGTCTCCTGCAGGGTTAGGGGTAGGAGACGTTAATTTCCCACGCACGAGATTAATGTGTGGTGGATGTCCTCCCCTGGGGTGGGATGGGTGGGGCACAGTGTTGTAAGAATGGCCCTGAAAAGCCCTATGATGGAGTGGTCAATTAACGTATGTATGTAACATATGTACGAATAGACCCAAACCTCTTTCCTTTATGCGACCCGATCCAAATCTCCATCTTTTTTCGCGCTGTTGCTGTATTGTAATTATTAATACATCTTTTAATACCGTGCTATTACTGTTCCCGTTCCCGTTACCATTATCGTTACCATTCTAACGCGTTTTTAAAAACATTTTAGGTGACAAGATACCGTGAGAAGCAACATTATCATTGCCATTATGATTCAGGCGAATTACCGTTAGCGTTATCGTTACCGTTATCGTTATAACCGTGACGCTTTTGTAACGCTTTAGGTAATTAGATACCGTGAGAAGCAACATTATCATTGCCATTATGATTCAGGCGAATTACCGTTAGCGTTATCGTTACCGTTATCATTATAACCGTGACGCTTTTGTAACGCTTTAGGTTATTAGATACCGTGAGAAGCAACATTATCATTGCCATTATGATTCAAACGAATTACCGTTAGCGTTATCGTTATCGTTATCATCATAACCGTGACGCTTTTTTAACGCTTTAGGTTATTAGATACCGTGAGAAGCAGCATTATCACTGCCATTATGATTCAGACGAATTACCGTTAGCGTTATCGTTACCGTTATCATTATAACCGTGACGCTTTTTTAACGCTTTAGGTTATTAGATACCGTGAGAAGCAACATTATCACTGCCATTATGATTCAAACGAATTACAGTTAGCGTTATCGTTATCGTTATCATTATAACCGTGACGCTTTTTTAACGCTTTAGGTTATTAGATACCGTGAGAAGCAGCATTATCACTGCCATTATGATTCAGACAATGAATTAGAAAAATTTTTGCCTTGCTGTCATCAAGTTGAAAGTCTCGAGGAGAGTGAATTCGAAGATATCGATTGTATTCCGTGCAGGTGGGTCGGCTGAATAATTCGTGTTTGAAATGTGCTTATCGCACTGATTGAAATTTGAGCAAGCAAAATTATGCGTTCCTAAAGTTTATTTCTAGAATTTCACTAGAAGTTTTAGAAAAGGCACCTTATGATTTATATCGTAATATAGCTTTCATCGAGATTTTAAAGTCTCAAATGATTTAGTCGGCCCTGTAATTGCACAAGTTTAGTACATTATGTGGAAAGGTAAACGAATGGGTGGAAAATGGGAAAGGGGTGGGTGAGAAATGGGATTGGGATGGATAGAAATGAAACGTAGGGATGGATAGAAATGAAACGTAGACCCAACAAGTGCGTCATTAATTGCAGCCTTCGTTTTATTTTTATTTTAGGTATTTGACGTTCTTTTATTATTTAAACGAGCCTACACTGGGTGGCGAGACTGCATTCCCAATTGCCGACAACGAAACTGCACCAGTAAATGACGTATGTTGAAATCTTTGCCATTATTATTGTCTTCATAAACTACAGCGTTTTCACCATCATTATCACTGCTCGTACGCCGACGTAGATGTTCAGACTGTTCTGTTCTTATTTTCACTTTTTATTTTCTCAATGCCCTCTAAAATGATAATGATAGTAATAGAGTTAATGTTATCGGGCATAAATTTGTTTGAGGCCTTTTTCAGAGTCACTTAATCTCGCTGAGTTGGGCCCAAAACATATTTATGCCATAGAACATAAATTACATTATTTATTCTCTTTTGAGTTACTGTAACCGCAGAGCCCACAGCAAATAGGTGAAAAGATCTAGATGAGTTTAAAAAAATTTTAATGTTATTAAAAATGTAAGCAAAATTTTATTATGATTTTTCGAAAGGGAAACGTAGCTGCACCTTTGGGGGAAACAACAAATATCAACATCAACTTAATGGTTGACAATTACAAAGAGCGCTGTTCGACTGAGTGTCGTAAAACCAAAACCAAAGCAATTACAACAGCCAATCAGTAGAAAGGAAAATTCCTTAAAAAGCCAATTAAAACTCAAAGTAAAACAAACCAAACTACCTAAAGCGCCGAAAAACGCGAGGGGAAAGTCGTGACTGGTTTTAGTTTTGCACCTCATTGGTCGAGAGAGTGGGAGATTCACAGAGCTCATTATACCAAAGCTAAACCAAAACAAACCCAGATTACTTGAAGACTCTATTGAGTCTCTGAAACTAAAGATTAGTCAATAAGGGGTTATTGACCAGACTTAAAAATATATTTTTCAGAGTTGACCACATAATTTTTGATTATTGAGTTTTAATAATTTCTTTATTTTTTAATATTCTCAATTCACTGCTTAGTTATCTGAATCACAGTTTTATTTATTCGACAGAATCCGAAAGTTGTATTAACATCTGTAAGTCCTTTCTTGCTGAACAGCTTGTTACTGTTTCAAACAAACGAAAAATTTCTCAGCATAAACGCTAACCATCGCTATTTCTTAAATCTCCTTATACATCCATTCCTCCGTGCCTTCTTTGCTTCGTTCCTCTTTCCATTCTCTCCTCCATTCCTTTCTCTTCATTTTTTGATTCCCTCGTTCCTACATTCCTTCGCTCGTTTGCTCTTTCGTTCTTCAATTTCCAGCTTCTCCGTTTATCCATTGCCTCCATTCGTTCCTTCGTTCCTTCGTTCCTTCGTTCATTCGTTCATTCGTTCCTTCGTTCCTTCGTTCCTTCGTTCCTTCGTTCCTTCGTTCCTTCGTTCCTTCGTTCCTTCGTTCCTTCGTTCCTTCGTTCCTTCGTTCCTTCGTCCCTACGTTCCTTCGTTCATTCGTTCCTTCGTTCCTACGTTCCTTCGTTCGAATTTCTACGTTCCTTCGTTCCTTCGTTCCTTCGTTCCTTCGTTCCTCCGTTCCTCCGTTCCTTCGCTCCTCCGTTCCTCCGTTCCTTCGTTCCTCCGTTCCTTCGTTCCTTCGTTCCTTCGTTCCTTCGTTCCTTCGTTCCTTCGTTCCTTCGTTCCTTCGTTGCTTCGTTCCTTCGTTCCTTCGTTCCTTCGTTCCTTCGTTGCTTCGTTCCTTCGTTCCTTCGTTCCTTCGTTCCTTCGTTCCTTCGTTCCTTCGTTCCTTCGTTCCTTCGTTCCTTCGTTCCTCCGTTCCTTCGTTCCTTTGCTCTTCCGCTGCTTCACTCCTTCGTTCCTTCGTTCCTTCGCTCTTCTTTTTAGTTATTACCTTCTTTCCCTACTTGGTTTTCTTCCTTCCCTCGTCCTGTGTGTTCCTGGTCTGTAAACTTGTCTTGACGTCAGTTCCTCTCTTAATTTTGAATCCCTCTTGATTTTATTCATTTTAGTCTCTGACGGATGGTGTAGTGAACAAGTGTGACCTAAGTGACCATTGCTATGATGCCAACTTGTACTACAAACCAAAACGTGGAACCGCCTTGTTTTGGTACAACCATCTTGTCAACGAAGAAACTGGCTGGCTGGGCCCAATAGATTTGATGAGTTATCATGGTGGATGTGACGTCCTGGAGGGTACAAAATGGGCAGCAAATAATTGGATTAATGCTGGAAATGACCGTGAAACTGATCTGAAAGTTTGGGAGATTAGCAGATTGGTGGAGAAGGACTTCCAAGAGAGAATGGAACGATACCCGTGGGAGGAGCAAACCCGCGGGGAAGAAGAAACCCCTGGGAAAGAAGAAACCCTCAGGAAAGAGGAAACTCATGAAAAGGACAGTTTGCGAGGAGCAGAAGAGACTCCAAACCGAAGGGCTGAACAAACCCACATTGAAGAAAAAACCCCTAGGCAAAAAGAAAATCGTGGAGAGGGGGAAACTCTCAGGGAAAAAAAAATTCCGGGACAAAACCGTACGGACAAAGAAGTCCACAAGGAAAAAAGGAACAGAAATGATTAACATGATATAAATTTCAATCAAGTTTACTTTATCTATTAAAACAACGCAGAATTCAAGAACAAGTATTTTGAACATTTAAAGTAACTGTATTTATGATACTTATAGAGTTCGTGCTCCTTTCGCGTCTTTTGATTGGCTAGTAAAGATTTTCGTCCTCTATTCCTCTAATCATTTACGAGTACATTAGATTTTGACAGCCGTTGTAAGATCTCCACTGAACGGCGTTTGGCACCCGCATTAATTAGAAATATTTTAATTTTATGTAACAACTTCAGCAAAATTGACATTTAAAATGGTCAATTACTTAGCTTTCTGTTTCGTTCTCACAGAGATTAGTGACTATATATGGACATAATATTCATCATTCTTAAATTTTCTTTAGCTCTGAATACTTACTTCAAACCATATTTTGTACTTGACTATATAATAGTTAAATTTTAGAAAATTTATTAACTGAATTCTACATATCCGAAATAAAGTAAAGTGATTTTAATTTATTTGTAGAATTTACTCTCTTCTATATAATCACGTGCTGTTATTTGCGCATATAAAATGCTTTGAAGTTTTTTCAAATCTTCCATTTGTGTTGCCGGGGTCATAGCAAAGGCGTTAAGGATTGCTGGGTTAAAAATTATAATAAAGTCTACTTAAACCCAGCGTTCAAGCTTCACTAAAAAAAAAGGTTATTTTTTCCTGGGGGATGACCAAGCAAACAATGAAAACAAACCGACGCAATTTTTCCGCGCGTGTTTTTTTACAATGGAGACTGGAGCTAGTTTCGCCGAATTTTTGACCCAGCATGCCCCGCAACTTCCGGTAGAAATCAGCAGGAAGGCCTTAAGGATTGCTTTTACACCCACTACACCCACTACACCCTCTTCCCGCTTCTCCCACCTCTGTAAGATACGATTTTTCTTATTTCAAAAATATACAAACTTAAATTTAGGTGATGAAAATACCCGAATCCTAAGAATCTTCAATTTTCTGGTTCTTCTCGACGCGTAAAATAAGTTGATACACAAGGCAGAGCAGCAATATGAGCCAGTTCATGTTAGGCACGTCTGTGGAGTTGTAGAAAGAAAGGCAAAGAAAAAAAGGAAATATATTTCAAACAAGGATTTTATTAGAGGAATCGGGGAGTGAGACTGGACGCAGGAAACGGTGACAAATTCACATTGCTTTACAAATTATTCCAAGAGCACGTGTTTAATCCAAAGATAATTATTCATAGCAGTTTAGCTTGCTGTCCGCCATTGCTTCTTCTCGGTGGAAGCTTTGCAGTGGAATGCAGCATTCTGAGTCACTTTTCCAACTAAGAAAAAAAGGAGGTTACGTCCATGAAAAACTATAGATACACCATACGGCTGCAAGATGATAGCTCAGTGGACTGAACTCAGAAACACACGGAGGTACGGAGGTCAAGGAATGCAACATCCAAATACACTCTATCAAAATTTTGAGCTGGATGACCTTCGATGGAATTTTTCAGGTTGGTAAAAGCACAGAAACTACTGCTATAAGTTAGTTAGCGCTAGCTTCAATATCAAGCTTAATTTGTTGTCCTTACTTCACGAGAGAGACATATTTGATTTGTAGCAGCTTTTTGACGCCCTTAGCTTTAAAAGTGTTCATCGGACGGTACGCTTATATCTTAATCTCTCAGTGAGTGGGCATTGGAGCTTTATTTACCATCTCAGTCGAGTTGAATTCTCTTCCATCAAATCTCATGCGAAATTTAAAGATCTAAAAAATTTAAAAAAATTTAAAGATCAAAAAAAAAAATGCAGTCTATCAAAAACTAACTATCGGCCGATAACGATTCTGCCAGCTTTATCGAAGGTTTTCGAAAAAATTGTTCATTGCCGAATAAGCCCGTATTTTGAAGAAATTTATCACAAATATGTGTTTGCTTATAGGAAATATCACGGCTGCGACTCAGCACTTCTTAGTCTAACCGAACAATGGCAAGAAGAAATTGATAACAACAAATTGATCGGTCTGGTCTCTATGGACTTGTCCAAGCCCTTTGACACCTTACCTCATCAACTGATTGTTTTGAAATTAAAAGAATATGGAGCAGATGAAGCAACAACCACCTTGATAAAAGATTATTTATCAAATCGATTCCAAAGAGTGAGACTAGGGGATACGCTTTCCAATTGGCAACCTATATGTAATGGTGTACCACAGGGATCCATTCTCGGCCTTTACGATTCAACATCTTCATGAACTATCTTTCATACGTCACCAAGAAGTGCACTCCGCCACTTACGCTGATGACACTCAAAACTTCTACGCCGACAATCAACTCTCCAAAATTGAAGAAACAATCAACAATGTAATGGTATGAAGAGGAACAGTTTAAAATACCAGGCAATGGTGTTGGGATTACACAAAGGAACTGATGAACCAGTGTTTAAGGGTGAGGAGTCACAACTTCCGATATCCAACACAATGGAACTTTTTGGCGTGACAATCGATGATAAATTAAATTTTGAAAAGCACATTGCTAAAATATGTAGAAAAGTCAGTCAACAGGTGGCTGTGTTAAAAAGGATGCAGAAAATGTTGTCTTTTGAGACTAGAAGGGATCTTTACAAAGCCTTCATTTTACCACACTTTAATTACTGCTCCGAAACGTGGCACTTCTGTGATAAGAAGTCACCTGACAAGTTAGAGTTGGTGAACAAATGTACGCTCCGTTTTGTTTTTAGAGATAAGTCCTCACCTTATGAGGAACTTTGTAAGCGTATCGGTCTCTCAAGTCTTCGTGAACAGCGATTAGCGAAAATATTGTCCACTGTCTTTAAGATATTAACCAGTGATGCAAGACCAAAAAGCTTACGTGATCTTATAACAGTTAGATGCTCCACTTATAACCTTAGGGGCACCACAATACTGGACCCCCAAAAAGTAAAATCAAGAACTTTCGGGTTAAGATCATGGAGATATGCGGCATCGAAACTATGGAACGCTTTACCGGACGAGTCTCGAAATATACAAACATTTATTACTTTTAAAAATTACTTAAAAACATTAGATCTCACGGGACTCTAGCGCGGTGAGGATCTATCCTTAATTATATTTCCTGTTTTTAATGATTACATTTTATATATTCAACTGTTAAATTCTTATATTTCAATATTAGCTAGTTCTTAATCTCAATTTATTTAAATTTATATACCTTTACAAGGCTTAATTTATAATTTCCTTTTCTCTTTTTATTTTGTGGCGTACCTGTAAACTAGCTTTTAGCTAAACGTTCTGACCACGTTAAATAAATTGATTGATTGATTTTTTTTTTTTTATTTGGGAATGTCTCGTCTCGATTCAACTACGGTACAACAAGGTTTGCAAAATATACTTTGATGAACCACTTGGTCCTGTATCAACTGAAATTGGAGTCATTTTGAGACAAATTGCTCAGGGTATCCTCAATTCTGGTTATGGTAAAAAATTGCACTTGCAATTTGTTTGTAAACTGATTTCATGTCATCATCATCATCATTATCCTCATCATCATCTCTATTCAGGTCTCCACTCTCCGACTACAAAGGATGACAAAAACATAGCTGCCAAACGATAAAGACCGGTGATATTTGTATTTCCAAATTAAAGGTGAGCATTAGAAAGGTTTTTTTTTTAAAAAAAATTATTTAATATCTTTTATCTATATCAATATCAGTCTTGTGCTTCAGCATGTCTAAAATTGTATTTTTCCTTTGTCGTTCAGTGAAAATGATTGTTTTCTGCTGCCTGGTCAACAGCCCTTCCAACTGTGTCACCAAATGGACTAATAAAATGGTGAGTTCTTTTTTTCTTTCTCTTTTCTTTTCTTCTATCGGTGGACCCCAGGGATGGGTTTGTTTTGATCATTATGTCTTTCGATCACATTTTCATTAGATTATTTTAATCGTCTTAAATAAAACCCTTTTTAATTTGGTGCGAAACGAAACCAAACAAGAAAAATTTTTGGAACAACACATGCTGAGCGATAATTTTTTTGGTAAAAAGAAATCACTCTTCAAGAACAAATTAATGTAAAAGTAAAAAAAATTTGGATATCGATCTACACTGTGTGTGGAATCGAAACAGATAACGATGAGTCCTTCTTTAGCAAGATTTCTCATAACTCATTATGCACTCAGTTCAAAAACAAACTGACAAAAACAAAAAAACAACTGACAGCAATAGGTTGTCTGTGGAACTACGGCTTTGTTTTAGAATACAATGAAATTCTACGGAAATCTCTCCGCCGTATGTATTTAATTCAACCACCATACTTTTTGGTCTTTTTCTCTTCATACCAGCAATTTTGATGCAAATTAACTCGCAACTGATTTTAAACGGTAGAGACAGGAACCTCAATTTCCGACAATTTTTATCCTTTCTTGTAATTTTCACGGTCATTCTTAGTTTTTACGGTAAAACTCGAGGAAAAAATTTGACGCTGATTTTCTGTTTACTATACTTCGTGCCTGTTGAGCTGACCTTGAATATCTTTCACAGGGCCATATTTAATATGGCGGCCATATTGTTTTTCATTTGTAATGCAAATCAAACTCACCCTAAGGGGCGGCTGGCCATCACATTTCGACAAGGTTTTGTTTTCTGTTTTTGTTTTTCTTGTGAAAATTAGATGGCAGCTTTAGCGAATACAACCCATGTGAATTTTTATGCTAGCTTGTAAATTTAATGAATCAAGAGTTGATATTCTCTTGTAATTCAAGAGATTATCACTTGATATTTTCTTGCAAATGTATAAAGGTCATGAACTTTTTATTGAAAATGATCACAACATTCCTGAAATTCTCATTGATTGCTTTCTTTTTTTCTTTTAGTATCACTTTATACTACTTCGGATTTCCATGGAATCGCAAGCAGTATCGTGGATTCTTACGGAAACCTGGCAGATCCAACATGAAGTGGACTGTGGAGGAAGCAGAAGTTGCGTTTTGCACAGTCATCTTTAGGTATATTTAACAATTATTCCACAAGCGCGCGTTGGATATGAGATGATAGATAGCCAACGAGGCGCGTAGCGCCGAGTTGGCTATAATCATCTCATATCCAACAAGCGCGAGTGGAATAATTGTTTTATTAAAAACGCCCTCAAGAAATTATTATTTTGTAAGAAGAAACTGGATTTTTTAGCTCCCTTTTGTTTTTAAGCTGACGCGTACGCTTACCATATTTGTAGATTATGGTATATTGGCTGATATACCATAATGGCTAAGCCAATAAAAAGTCTTGAATTGCATTATCCAATGATCCAGTTTTTAATAAAATAGATTACGTCTATTTTTTTTTCCGCTAGACTCGTCCAAATTTTTCTAGAATAGAAAATTTGCGAGTTGTCCTGGGATAAAACGAAGTTTTGTAGAAGTGGGCATGATCACAAGTGAAAATCTGAAACCCAAAGATGAAATTCATTGATTTGTTAGTAATAAAAGCTACGAGAAATTTTTCACAAAAATTTTTACAGTCGTTTGGTGCCTATTTTTCTTTTTTGAAACTATCGCATGATTGCGAAGACGGACAAACAAACTCTCAATTACTAACTTCAAGAAAGTAGTAGGTAAGCAATGGATATAATTCACATTTTGACATTGAGATAAAAAAACTTAGCAATGAACACCATACTTTCATGGAACTTCAATAAAAAATCTTTCAGAATGTGATGCAAACTTCACTTATATATTTGTTTAAGCAATTTTTTCGACTTAAGTATACATTTGTTGTGAAATTCTGTTACTAAGTAAAATGTTGGTCTGACAACCAGATTTTTTGACCTAGTTGTATTTGTTAAGCAATTTTGTCAACATGACGATTCGGCTCGGATATTTCGCCTGACAAAATCATTTACTTGGCTTAGTTATTTCGTAGCATTCCTTAGAAATTTGTCTTAATAGCTTTTTCATAATTAGTCTTTCACTGTATTTTATACTAAAATTCACTCAGTAAACAAACGCTTTATTCAAGTTGAAATAAAAATACAGTTGTAACAAACAAATGCGTCTTGCTTTCTTTACCAACAAAGTAATTAAAAAGATTGTGCGCTTTTAAAAGGGACAGGTCAAAATATAGGCTATCTCTTTTGAAATTTTTTGCGGATGGAGGGTTGCCGAGAGAAAAAAATTCTGCGGATTTGAACAGCATCTTGTATTGAATAAAAAAATATACTCGACTTTTGATGGAAGAAAATCTATACCACAATGCAAGATTTTTCCCGCCAAAAGACTTTGTATATATTTTAATCAACACCAGACATTACTTAAAAGTGCATCCATCCTTTCCTTTGGGCAACCAACCCATACACAAAAGAGATAGAAAAAATTTCCCGCCAAAACAAAAAAAATTTCAGGCTACTTTTGAAAGCGCACAGTGTCTCCAACTTGAAAGACTTGTTCTTCATTTTAGATATATTTGTAGAAATATACAACAAATTTAGTCATTCTTTATTGAATATAACGCATTGATTGATGATAAAACTGAAACTTGATTTTTTAAGCAATATTTAGGCTCCTTTTAAAAGCGCTCAGTGTCCAGTCCAATTTGAAAGACTTGTTCTTCATTTTAGATGTATATCGGTAGAAATATACAACAAACTTAGTCATTCTTTATTGAATACAACGCATTGATTAATGATAAAAACTAAAACTTGATTGCTTCTGGGGTATTCTTCAATATACGACTTCGCATCCTGCCATTAAAGACACAAATAAATTAGAAATAAGAATTATTCTACTTTAAGTTAACATGGTAAGAGGTTTTGTTAAAACTTAAATCTTAAACTCCTGCCCGATTATTCCAATGGAATCATAATCACCACAAATAAAGTTATTGAGATAAACAAACGAGTTTGAACCATGAGATATTCCATATATCGTTGTTTCGTCTTTGATAATCAAAAAACATCACAGCACGAGTTTGTAAATTGTTCCCTGATTTGACTTTAACTCATTTGACTTGATCTGGAAGTTAGTTTTCCCTTCCAAAAAAATCTGGCATCATTTTCCTGGGGGGGTAGATAAACAATACCTTCTGCTTTTAACGTTTGTAATTTTTACCGTCCAACACAAGTAGTAAACTTCTCTAGATCTATGAGCGAATTAATAGGGAACTAATTTTTGATAAAAAAAATAAATGCTCTAAATAAATGGATAAATTCACGCTGAAATTTTCGAGAACTTTGCAGAGGAATGCACGAAAATATTTCAAACATTCAATACACAATTGAATGAAAATGCACAAAAAGCCTACACTGGATGCTCGTAGAAACTTTATCATAGACTAAAGCAAAGGCAAAAAAGCCAAAAAACAAATAGGAATTTATAGTTTATTTACAGCCGAACAATTTTCGCAGTTTCTTGAGTGTTATTGTTGCATTAACCGATTCCAAATTAATGTCCTGTGCTTGTGCTACTCTTTCTTTTTTTCTTTTCTATATGAACATCTAATTGTGGTGCCGAGGCTGAACGTTCGAATTTTGTTTTTCGCGATTTGAGCCTGAAACGTTCTTAACATGTTCGTAAAGTTGAGCGGTAATTAAGCAAATGTCGATTTTATAGAATCCAGATTTTTAAATGCGCTAGAACGCGCGTGGAAATTGCTAAATTAACGAAAGCTATTGCATGAAAACAAGTCCGGTGACCCCTTAATTCTTTTTATTGTTCCAATATGATAATAACGTCGAAAGGAATCATCAGAAAAAAAAAACTAGAAAATTCTACGGATGGAAATTTGCGATGTCGGAAAATTGCCTTTTTTCTAGACTTTATGAAATTCCGCTCCGTATAATTTTTTAAAAAATCTTTGTGTTACGGGTTTTGCCGCCTTTTTTTGTCAGTGGGCCCTGGGACCCACTCGGTCAGTTTAATTTCCCAGGCCAGTTCGGTTCACAGCTCGTGTGTTGCGTTTTTTAGTTTCGGTAGGTTTCACCTTAATTTATCACCTCAGTTTGTCAGTTTATCATTCATCACAGCACCATCCATGTAAGTGTTCATCGTTCCGTTAATTTATTGTTTTTGCCTTGTCGTATTTTTTGTTTTCTGTTTTCGTTTCATCGTTTTCTGTATTTTATTTACATGTAGTTTCACCGTTCGACACTTAAGGAAAATAAACCATCGATTTGCATACTCTTCGTGATTCGGTTGAACACTACGCTAAGAAAATGTTAGTAAAAAATGTTACGGTAAAAAATGCTAAAAAATGCGTCTGAATAAGCCTATGAAAGCGTTGCCATGGAAACTGCTAGTGACGAAATGACACCCATTTTTGGATAACCAATGATAATATAATTCAACCCCGTAAAAGCGTTTAACTGGCCTTGGTCAGTCTTTCTGTTGTATTCTTTCAAAGTTACAAACCATCAAAAAGATGAAAACCGGTACGAGCCACCTTAAATATTTTGTTTTATTATACCATTAAACCTGAATGCAGAAGATAGCAATGAAGGCGATGCCGAGGTTATCGGAAAGCGAGCTTTAGAAAACGGACTTGTTATTCCAGTGATTATTCATTGCGAACAAGGAACAAGAACATATCTTCCGGTGTTAAATAGAGAGCTCCAAGTGATAAAGGAAAAAGTGAAGTATGTGAACGTTGTCATAGAGAAAACTGCAGAAAATCGGTGCTTTTGTAATCCTTCAGTGGTCACGCAACGATTAAATAAAAGCTTATTTATTACCCAAGATGCCAATTTTTAACTTGAGAGGGATGGGGTAAGAGAAAGAGAAAATGGCGAGGGGAGGGGGAGGAGGTGATTATTCGAGGGAGGCGATTAATAGAGGGACGGCTATTTTTCGAGGAAATACGGTATATTGTACCACATTTTGAAGTCATATATAGTCTATTGCTGGACAGATGCACAGCAACATGGAATCCCTTTGTTTTAGATGATAGAAAAGGCAAAATGCTGCGTCTTTCATTCGACAGACCATAGAAAAGAACCAATCAGAATGTGTGTACAATTCAATCGTATAAATAATACCATACATCAAAAGGTAAGGGAAATACGAAATACATCTATATAGAAATTAATCTGCAATCAAAACTCTGTTCTTCAACCGAAAACAGCATTCGCACAAATTTGGAAATACAAGAGATATGAGAGAGATTTATGACCCCATATTTCGTTCTGTTACTTCAACTGATTTATAAATTGCGAAATCAATAGATTACCTATGAGATTAATGTTTTGTCCTTAAAGAGTATGGGGTAATGAGGTAGTCTTTCCCAAAACATTTCAAAATGACCCGTGTTTTGGACGGCTTATCTAGAAAAAAAAAGTTTTGCAATTCATTACAATGGTTTAAAAAATACCTACTTTTAAGATCTTTGTATACATATTTAAAAACACCTCTCCTACCTTGTAAAAATTAAGCTGTTCAAAAGAGGCACGCTGTCACCTGCACCTGTCCCCGCCCCATTTACATTGGCCACACCCCCATTTCCACACCCCCATTTCCACACCCCCATTTCCCAAACTTCCACATAAGCTTTAACTAACATTAAGGTAATATTTACGCTAGGAACCTGTTATTGCATATTTTGGAAAGATTTTCTGTTTAACCTTTTACCATTCTAAAGCAAGATGTTGTCCTAAAGATAGTCTATTGTTTACGTCATTACTTTTTCTTATCCTGGTGCTGTTTACATAATAAAGAGTGGGTCTTTCCGAAATGTTGTCCCCCGCTCCGACAGAATCCGTTTTAATTTGGAAAATTGGTCAACATGAACAATGAGGGCAATATTACAAAGTCGGTGGGGATATCACATAGCGGATTCGTTCTGACGAGGCGCTGAATCTCAAAACGCCAGCTTTAGACACTCTTTACGATGGACAATATATCTTCAGCTCAATAAGTAAAACCAAATTATTTGTATTCACTTCAGTTTGAAATTTTCTAGTCGAAGTTGCATTTAAAAATGGGACGCCTTGAGCGTGTGAGCTAATGTCCAGAGCCCAGACATAAGTGACAATTCACCCCTCATACTTGAAAAGGCTGACATACAATTCTGTTGTTTCGAGCACATACTTGGGCAAGATTTCCATATAACCTCACACGTTAATCATGCATAGAGTGTTGCAAAGAAACCTTTATATTTAGTCTTTATGAAGTGGAATGCATAATGAATGTATGGGATTATGTGGAAATCTTTCCCATATTTGAACTCAATTCTTTCCTAAACAAAAAGGTTGATTTATTCCAGAATGGACATCATGCATTCGTTATTTCAGCGAATTTCACAAACTAAGTAATCTTCACGCTTAACTATTCACCAGAGCTTCAAATTCAAAGTTACACATTATGAGGAATGTAAGAAAGTATAATCCGGCGAAACAAGGCACATCGATAACTTAACAAGCAGGGTTTACACTATAATTGTACCTACCGAAGTAGTCTTCCATGAGGTCAACGAGCTTGGAAGGACCTTTAATTAACCGCGTGCGACGTTCGAGTTTGCCTTCATCTTCAATTTACGTCGAGTCGCTCTTCAAATAATTAAGCCCTTAATAACTTGGCTAGCGTCGAAACTATGAGACTTTATGTTACCACTTGTCCCAGTAAGCGCGGTATTAACTTGACGTATAGACCAGTTTCTGTTGCTTCTTTAGCAAGACTTACACGTACATGGAACAAGAAGCAGCGAAGGGGCTCTGTCCTGGTGTACCGGTTCACAAGGGAATTACCATTGTTCTTTCTTTGTTTAGGAGTCATTGGTTAGCTGTTGTGTATTGTTCGGTCTTTTGTAACGGCTCTTGTGAACCGGTACACGAGGACAGAACCAGCGAAGGTGAAGAGAAACTGAATAGTGATTGGCGTCATCACGTGCTTGAGAAAAAAATTATTAGCAATTTAGATTTAAAATTTGCATGAAATGATGGAGTAGGGTTTGGTTCAGGTAGGGGGAAACTGAGGCTTGCTTTGCGAGATAGAGGGGTACAAGAAACATTTTTTTAGGAAAACAAATTTTGGTAAACCGGGGCTTGTATTTTGCTATTAATAATTGCTTAATACTTTTTGCAATTTTAAAGGGGACAGGTGAGAGGTGGGGGGTGAGGTGAGTGGGGGGGACAGGTGAGAGGGGGGTGAGGTGAGAGAGTCAGGATGCTAGGGTCAGGGGAACCTATTGTACTATTTTCAAATCGCACATCTCCCTCCAGATCTCATCATGTTGTCTTTTAAGTATTTCAATTTCAACAGATTATGCTGATAAAGATGGTGAGTTATCTAAAATAATCAGATTTTGAGTGTTTAATTAAGCGTTGAAGATGATTCTCAATGGATGCAACAGACTGATTTAAAGGCATGGTCATGTGTTCTCTAGCCTAAATGTGAACAGAGCGTCAAAGTACCAAAAACAAAAAATTGAAAAAAACAAACAAACACAAAAACTACGCAACCGAAGATGGACTAAAAATTTTATTTCTAAAAAACCATTTTTCTACTCAGTTCATTATTTCATCGTTTTTCCAACCAGTTGCAGTAGTGTCTAAAGATGCCATTCACACCCGTCCTCTCCCTGCACAAATGGCAGCTTTACCGGGGGCAATAATTCTTCGCCATAGTTTCATGAGGTGATTACCGCAGGGCAACGTCAAAAAATGCTGAATTCCAAACAGAATGCTCATCAGAAATATTTTCCTTACCTTAAACGATTTGGTACGTGATTCATTTTTACAAAGTGGCAAATTTGACTTGATGAGTGGATTGACAGAAATGCGACCTCCTAAATCCCTGCCCAAGCATTACTGCATAGGGGAGGGGGCGCGGGAGAGTAAGGCTACAGATAATTTTGGTGGGCTAAAAATTATGAATTCAAGAGAAAAGGCGTCAGTTCTTAGTTAAACAGTATCCGACCCAGTCTTTATCTCCTTATTCTCCCGCCCCAGTTTCTCTCTCGATTTGGGGGCCGAGTAGAATAAAGACACTGAGAACAAAGTCCGACTATTTAGTGCTGTTTTAAAACAATAACAAGTCAGGCTTCTCATTAAATTTTTTTCTTAGGATTTTTGTACGAGACCATAGTCTCTCGCGAGTTTCCAAGGATATTTATCCAATTGTTTGCGATCCATTTTTCTCCTTTAATGATATCACACCCTCCATGGTAAGTCATCTCGTCCAGTCTCCCGTGCCATCCAGTTTTTTCATCCCGTAAGTGATTATACCACATGATGGCTGTTCCTTTTCGAGGTTTTACGAATAAGTTGGCTTTGTGACAATGCTTGCTCAGGTCGCAGCGGTATTTGGTGATCTTCGCCCACGCCTGGACTCAAAGGAAACAAAATACCCAAATAAGATCGATGCGTTTCATCTCCGCGCTAACGACATCAGTGGCGGATCTTGGGGAGGGGCCCTGGGGGCTAGGCCTTTAGAAATTATGCAAGTAAAAGTAGCATATTATGCTAGTAGCATTGCTTTTTATGGCGAAATTATGCTAAAATTATGCTCTTTTCTCCAAATTATGCCCCTTTTTTTAAAATTATGCTCTTTGAAAAAATTGCAAATAAGTCCAAAAAATACATTTTTTAATTAGAAGCCGTTGGTCTACCAGAAAGAACGCAACAAATCCACAATGAAATTCAAATAAACATGTGGTTCATGCACACTAGTACTAGACTATACATGGCTTACAATGTGTTTTCCGGTTTCGGTGCACCCAGACCTGGGCTCAGACCCGGGCTCAGACCGTTTCAGACGCCGCTCAGTGATTCACAATGAACTACAAATGCTACAACTTGAACTAAAACTTAAAACATCGAATAACGTCACCAAGTGCTTGGGAGTAGAGATGAACAATGATCAAATTGTAGCATCAGAAATGATCCGATAATTATCAAAAGATGCGAATTATGCTAGCATGGCTACTTGGCAGAAATTATGCCAGTTTGCTCAAATTATGCGAAAATTATGCTAGCATAATCTATACAGGCTTACAGAGGGCCCGCCCCCCTACGTTGGGGAAAAAATCGCAGAAGGAAGAAAAGCCGACAGGTGTACACACACAAATACACCCCCCCCCCCTCTCCCCCTTAGCGAATAATGCTGAGTTGAAGCGTAACGATTCACCCTATCACTCCTAGGAGTGCTCAAAAATGAATTTCTCCTTACAATGTCACAAAATATGTAAGCACCTGGTGATGAGAAGAGAGGAGGGTATCAATTAGAGAGCGCTCTTTCAAAAGGCAACAAAGTCTTAGAATACGACTGAGAGAGACTGGGAGACAACAGCGTGCAGAGAATTGATGTTCAGATCTTGTGGGGGAACGATTGAGGCAACGGCAAACGCCACTGAAAAATGAACACTCGTTTTGCTCACTTTTCCTTTAAATCTTAAATCCAAAATGACAAAAGATCGAAACTGAAAAAAAAAAAGCACCTTGTTTACAGTAAATTCGAGTATTTTCATCAACGTATACAAACGGTTAAATGCAGACGGCAGGGGATTCAATTATTTGCTGTTTGTTCTAAATGAATATCAAGTTGGCAAGCGATCAAAATAAATAATATTATCAGATAAAACAATAATCAGATACCACATTTTCAAAACTAGCATACAAAATAATGCATAGTTGTGTGCAGTGAGGGTTAAGAGTTCGATTGCCTGGGAAATTTTTCACTGTAAAAGCAACACCTTACAGCACATTACTTTAAATAAAAGCCGTTGTTATTGTTTGCTTGTTTGTTGATTACTTATTTTTTACCTCGGTGCTAAATGTTGCATTATCTGCAACTGGAAATGCAGTCTCGCCTCCTTCTTCCACATCGTTTAAAAAGTACAATACTGTAATGTACCTGCAAGAAAATGATCAAGGGTCTTCAAAATTTACTTCATGCTTATCCCATAGCCTTCATTTCAGTTAATCTGCGAATATCAATTCGCCAGTTGTCTCCAGAGATTAGACTCCTCCTACCACGTCACGTCAGGCAATGCGCTCTTTCTCCAACGAGTGCTTCAAGTGATATGACCAAACAAGGGGAGATCACTATGCCCGCGTGGTCGATGACATTTCTGCCACTTGCTTAACCGATGGAGTTTAAAACAAAAATGAGCTATCGCAACTCCGTCCCCCTCCACACTTCCCACATTTGAGTTTGCTTACACATTCTCTCTCTTTGAGTTTACCATCAGCTCTCCTCGAGCTCGGTGCTATACTTGACCGAACATCAGTTGCGGGAAGGGCTACCCCTGGTAAAAAAATGATTTCTTAGCCTGCGGGTAGGCTCTCATTAGGGTAGACCTTGCGCCGGTAAAAAACGAAGGCCGGCTCGGCTCTAGCCTCCGAGCAGACCCGCATAATTAGCACGGCAGGAAGCGTCTCTCTCCACCCGCGGGAAGTTTGGAGACGAGTTGGGAGAGATGGGAGAGATTTTCTGGGACTCTTCCGGTACGCGTTGCTCAAGGCATCCTACTTTCTCGCGGGCAAATATACGCTCCTGCCTAAGAACTATTGTAACACAACCAAGAAGCTAGAGTCGCTCTCGGCTATCACCTCGCGCGACTCTTACGTTTCTTTCGTGCTTAGCAACCTCCCGCGTGCGTCCATAACTTAACTGTGTACGCTGTGGTGTTTACCATTTGTTAAATAGTAAGGGCCTTCTGGCAGGCTATCTCGACTCTGGAAACCTCATGATAAACCAGCGAAACGTTTGTGCAGCAGCACTAATGAAAACCTTCTCGCAAGCTAATTAATTTTTTATACTTCACACAAGATTACCGGCAAAGACGACAGTGACGTCTGTCACGGAAAGCACAACAGGGAACGTTCGGTTCAATATCTTGGGAGTCATGGTGACAGTGATAGTGGCCCTCGGGATGGTAATGGACAACCTAAGGGTGGAAGGAAGAAAAAAAGGAAGAAGGAATGAGGGAATAACAGCTTGGAGTGATTCATTACTCGGGGAGGGTCACGAAAAGTTATTAGAGGAATTGAGCGCCGCGTTTACGTTAAACGTGAACGGCAAGAGTGACCATGTGACCCTGTTTTTCCCGCCATTTTTCACAATTGCGCTTTGCGGTTTCTACGCGAAAGTAGCCTGTTTCGCCATGTACGTAAGATTTTCTTCACTTTTCCTTTTACAGAGTAGACGTTAATTGCCGGAGAAAGGGTACCAATACTATTCCTTGTAAGTCATACAAGGGTGCCTTTAAATCCACCATTGCTTGAGCTCACGCAGCAAGGTTTACGCTTTTTTTACGTGAAACGTGATAGGGTAAGGCGACGTTTGCCGTTTTACGTAAAAGCGGTGCAAAATATCTCTAGTATCACCACACGACGTAAAAATAAATTAATGGTAATTCGGTAAAAAAAAAAAACTGAATTCTTACCTGAAGTTCCTCACTTTCTTCTATGGCTGCTCTGGGAAGCTTTGTTAGAGCCGCCACTCTGAAAGCCAAAAATGAATTTTTTTTTTCAATGAAGACAGTTTAAAAAAGATATTTAGACGTCTTCAGCAAGTTTGTTTAAAGAGATGTTTTTTCAATTCAGGTATTTGTTACCAGTGTCTGAGTAACCTTATTTTCGTGGCCTATTTAGTGGACCGCAAATTATTCAAGACACTCCTGATGAAAAGTGTTCATAAATTGCATTGAAACCAAGTCTCACGACCATCCAGTTACCTCTTGAAAAACGACGGAGGTGATCAACTTGTAACGTCCTCAAACAAAACCAATATATCAGGAAACAAACGGTTCGGAAAAAGTCTGCAAAAGGTTATTCACTCCTAGTCTCGTGCCCAGACCTTCCACGGCCAACCGGTAGGATCTGGGTGCCAAATTAATTCACTCCCTAATCCCGTTTATTTACCTGTCATTGAGTCCTTTGATCTTTCGATGATCTAGCCATGTTTGCTGACTATTCCGGCTTTTGACTCGAGGGAGTCCTTTCGCCATGTTATGGAGACTTTTCATGATCTTGTTTGTTGTCACAGCAAGAAACTCTTTTAAATCCATAACACCTTAAAAAAGAACCATAAAAAAAATAATAAATCGTAGACTGATGGGAGAGATCGTGCAATGTGAGCAACTGACCCCTATTACGCAACATCGAAATTGTCCCATTGAAAGTTTACATTGCATGATAAAATTAATCCTTCGGTTTCTCAATACTAAAGTCAAATGTTAATTGCTACGAAAAATAACCAACCATTTTTATTCTTGTCTACTTTCAGCTCAGCGAACCTGCAGATATTAATTAAAAAATAATAATTAACAATTATTCCTCGAGCGCGCGTTGGATATGAGATGATAGATAGCCAACGAGGCGCGTAACGCCGAGTTGGCTATAATCATCTCGTATCCAACAAACGCGAGTGGAATAATTGTTTTATTAAAATAAAACGCCCCCAAGATATTAGACAAATCTTCTCGACTTTACTTTGTAAGAAGGAGCCGGATGTTACAATGTCCAAATATTAGATTATGGTATATTGGCTCATATACCATAATGGCTAAGCCAATAAAAAGTCTTGAATTGCATTATCCAATGACCCAGTTTTTAATGATAATAATTACAGCCTTGCGTTAACCCTTTAATTCCCAGAGGTGATTAACATGTAACTTCTCCCTAGACAAAGTTTAGCCTTTATTTAACAAAACCGTTTTCTGCACCATCTTGAACTTAGCTGAACCTTCTATCTGAACTTTTATTATTGTAAACACTGTCAAGAGGAAAACAACCCTCTTTAGAGGATACGTAAGTCCCACTGCTTGCGTTAATTTGCGATTTGGGTTAGACCCCGTGTAAATATCCGGCCCTTTGTGTTGTGAATAGGGCGAAGGAAAATAAAGAGGGAATAACAATAACGTCGCACTCTGTTGGGTCACTCACATTTTTGCAATGTCTTCCTCCGAGAAGTATAAATCACTGAGATCAACAAGATTATGCATTACCTATAAAAAGGAATTAAAAGAGTAAGGATTATGCTATCCAGAGGTTACATTTGATTGCCCTATTTTATCTCTTGTTTTGCAAATTCCCGTTATTATCAACGAATTGCAAGAAAGTTGTTTTAAGTGAATACTAGCACCCTTAACAAAACAATACTTTCCAGGATGGAAAGGGGGTCATACCACGCGTGTCACACCCTCATTACCTAGAGATGAATTGCTTGACACTTGCTTTAGTGGGAGAAGAGTTGAAATTAAAGAACATTGAGGGACACTGACACCGGTGGGAAATCGAGATTATATCTGTCACAAAATGCCAATAAATTTAAGATAGCACTGTCAACGACCTCGTACCTCCACTCTGTCAATGACACCGTCGTTGTTGTAGTCCCAACTGTGAAATGTCGCCTCATTGGTTGGCTCTATGTTGATACCCGTTTCAGGGTCCTGGACCTCACTGGTGTCCAGGCCCTCTCTGGAGGCGAGGCTTACCATAGTTTGGCATTCGTCGTTAGACAGAAAATCGGGAATTTCTGACATAAAATAGAGATCAAGACATGAAATCTTTGTCAATGAATACTGCGTTTACAATAAATAAATGAACGACTAAGAAGAAAGACAAATGTGACATTTCTTACCGAAGATAGGCGGTCTTAAGCTTAGTGTTTTTATCACATACATCTTCCCCGGGCTTAGTTGTCTTTTTTGCACATGGCCAACCTGAAGGGTGAACACAATTTGTTCGTAAAATATACGACTATCTGAGGCTAATTCAGGGGGGCGTCATGGTAAAATCTTGGAACAGGGATAAAAATTTCCACCATCTAATTAAACAGAGACAGTAAAATACCATATAAGGATTGCGTTACGTGACTGTCACGTTTCAACAGGATTGGCATTCTGTCTGCTTCAGTGCGATATAATGTTCATCTTGATGAAGATCAAATGATACCTTTACAACTTAATCAGAAACGGTAAAAAAACTCCTTTACTGAATGGCTAAAAACGAAAAATATGAAATAAAAATGAACGGCAGACAAACATGATTCTACGAATAAACAGGAGTAAACGGCTTTTACGGATATCATGGTGTCTTTGTGGCAAAAAAACGCAATTTAGCAACAAGTTAAGATCTTAAATTACTTGTAAGTGGGCATAAAAAGTGCCCACCAATATTCGTCAGAGTGCGAATCAAGTAGCAACAAGTACAAATAGCTGTTAACTAAATATTGAATTAAATAAATACAATATGAACGACACGTCACTATTTTGGATAGGTTCACGGACTGAAATTTAATTATGGAATTATTCCTGAATTTCATGTTCCTACCTTCACACCATTTAATCGAGGCAAAACTTTAAAGTCGGTATTCGCATCAGTTCGTTTGGAAGTCGAAGCCCTCACGGATTCTTTACTTCTTTCCTCCATCGCTTGGCGTAAATTCGATTCGATCCCATATCCATTCTTGTAATACACAGCTACACATATCGCTGCTAGAGCGGTTATAGCTACGGCCACTGCTGTAGAAGGAAGTGACGATTTCGAAGGCTTCTTTGTTGCCTTTTGTTTTGATTTTTCCTTCGAAAATTTCTTGTTATCTGCACGTGGCGGCGCCATAGTTGATCTTTAAATGGCTTCTTTCGTGTCGACTTGTTGATTTCACGGCAATGAACACCACATTTGCATATCATTTGTAAACATAATATAACAAAGTCCCTCGCTGAGATGTCTGATAACGAACGAGACATCCATGAGTTTTACTTCACTACGAATAAACAAGTTACAAAAGCTTGCTTAATCCATTACGTTTCCTTGAAAAGTTTTGAAGATTTAACCCCCAAGTGAACGCTGGCCGGTGTACGGCCTCGATTGAGAAAATTAGTATTGCGTGACAGGCAGATGTCACGCACACTATTTCTCTTCCTCCTCCAGTTTGTTGCTGTCCACCAGACAAACAGAACCCTCGCAATTTCCCAAAATTTCAACCTACGGCAGTACATGTCACAGTAAACAGAAATAAACACAGCAAAAGCGCTAAAATATCTCTCTTATTCAGCTTTTAATATAATTTTACTATGAAATTAACTATAGCGACTTAGTAAAGTAATTGATACTCGTAAAATTATGCGGATGTAATTAGCGTCCAGTTATTATATTGACCACTTTCAAAAATGGCTGCCGGATTAATATTCTTTTGTTTAAATTGAAATTAGCCTTTCTGGCCTCGCTTGAGATAATGTATTCTTTTGAATTTTGTACTAGAGAACGAGGCCAGAAAGGCTAACTTAAATTTAAACAAAAGAATATTAATCCGGCAGCCATTTATGAAAGTGGTCTATTCATCTTTCATAATAGAATTAGTCACCAAACTGATTAAAATCATTTGTTCCTTTTTTTTCAATCAGTGCTAGCTGAGTCATGGCAACCATTCGCCATATCAAGTATTCAAGACAATTGCTGTCGAAATACTGGAACACTGGTGTTCCTCTTTGAGCCAGGGTTTCGGCTTGCTGCAGGCTATCATGATCCTACGAAATTGTGTCTAGCATTCTTGCATTTAAGCAACCCATATTCCTGTTATGAGTTTGTTGAAATCGTTCCTCGTGAAATTTCTCTTGTTCAGCGACGCATTTTAATATATGCTCCAAAAAAAAAAAAACCTATACCCTGCATGAGTGACTTTAAAAGGATCTATGTTCACTTTGTGGCTTGTTTATTATGCAAAACTATAGCCTGGTATTTCAAGAATATTATGTACAATCTGCCTTTATCATCCTTGATCATCCCGCTCTTTTTTCTTGCTCTTGTCCCTGGAACCAGGGGAAGATGTATCTATTAAAGGTTTTTAAGTACAAAGTTAGTACAGCGGAAAATAAAAGCAAATTATTAGAATGCTCAACATCTTACGAAATACCTGCACAATTTTCCATTAAAAAGGTTTGCTCCCGTTTCATTTTTTTTAAGATCTTCCTTTTGTTATTTTCACGGTCCCTTCTGGTACCTGCCTAGCTCATTCAAACTGACCAATCACAGACGCTGGTGGCATCATGTGCTTTCACATGGCAGCTTCAGAGTAAAACAATTCATTCTCCATGAATGAAAAGTCCCTTAGCCGTAATATTTTGGATCATTAATTTATGAAGAATTTTCTGACCGAGGTTCCCGGCCCTGACGGGAGTATAACAAAACAAGATCGATGCGACTAATGGCGGATAGAAAATCCTTCAGCCTTGTCTGGTTTTTAGGTTTGGTTCTGATCATTGCGAGGGGCTTACAAATCAAAGCAAAGGATATTTCAATTCACCAACACACGTGCAATAGCGACGAAAACGAGGAGGGCTTCTGTGAAACGATAGATGAAAAAAAGTATGTTCAGAGCGACGAAATTATGGACTTTAAGGAGGAAATGCTTAGCACACAAAAGACAGATCAAGTAGAGAGTTTTTCACAAGATTTGAAAGAGGGTCAACAAAATAATGACAGTCCTAACAATTTATTGGAAAGCAACGATAAACAAGTGTCATATCATGGTAACTCATCAAGCAAGGAGTGGATTGGACTTCAGATTCCAGTTGTTGATGGAGTTAAGGCAAGTTTAATTCTACTTAGATCTAGCTTGAAAATATTTTATTAGATGCAAACGCTGCTTTCAGAGTCCCTTTTGATTGAGAAATTATTTTCTGTTAATCCCCGACCTTCCAAGTAAAAGCTTGCAAGACAAAGATCAGAACCAAGAGATGATAAGGCCGAGAGACTGGACCCCACATGCTGGTCTTATAACTAAAGAAATCCTACTTCAGTTTTCTTTGGGTAAATCTCGTTTCCAAAGATACAAGGAGGGACTCGATTAACCAATCCCGTGTCGCAAACATAGCTCAAGAAAATTTCCCAAGTAGCATCAAAATGCTTTCTACCGAAAGAAACTAGTAACATGCAAGATCGCCTGATTTATTTCCGAGAGAACATGCAGATATCTTGAGTTTAGAATGGCTAACTTCACAGTGTTTACCTTTGGAACAAGGCTCTTTTGTCTGACCCAATCCCCCTATTCCTTGAGTCTAGTCGCGACTCTGCTAGACCTCAAAGAATAATGCTCATAAAGAAAAGCTGATATGTACTCTTGAGCGGGAAGACTCAGGCAGGAGGAATGCAGAGGAAGCTGATGAAATAACATTGTTCTACCCATTGCAACCGTACAAAACCGCCATTATGCGCTTTTTATTGAATCTTGTCTTACCTAAGCGTAAAAACGTTAAAGGTTCGAAGCAAATGTAAACATCACAATAATTATACCATTAATACACATTGGATAGGTTGGTCACGTTCAGGAGATTGAAATTTTACCTGGCATCAAACGTCTAATGAAGACCTTGAGCATGCGCCCTCTTGTGTTTGGTAAGAGATCAGTCCTATGAGAGAATAAGGATAAATGTAGGTATCTGATCAACTGCACAGCTATCCCTCCCTTCCCACACTAACCCTGACTTGTTATCAGTTCACTGTTGTTGGGTTTGGGGAGGGGAGGGGTAGGTGCGCAGTTGCTCAGATACCGACATCGATCTGATTATCAGCAACAGAAACACTTGGGTCATAACTGCTGAGTACACACGACACTTGCCAGATATGAACATGATAAATGGCTCTAATTGTCAACGGGTAACTGGTGGTTTCGCCCCGTAGCAAGTTCGCCTCGCTCTCTTGTTTTAACACTTGAGTCAACCTCGTTCCAGTGGCCTTTTCCCTTGCTTAGGGCCTCACGCCCAAGTAAGGGAAAAGGCCATGGAAACGAGGTTGTACGTGAGTCTCCTATACATATATAATTCACAAGGAAATGTGTAGAGTTCAGTGGGGGTGAGTCACCCATTGAATCCTGGGAGTTATGAGATTTGCATTTGTCGTGGAGAGTGATAATAGTGAGAGCAATGAATGGTAAAATGCCTTACAACGTAGTTTTTTTGCCTTTAACCGCTGAAGAAAAAAAACCGTCACTTTAGTCTTTGGACTAGAGTAGGACCACGCAAATTTGCCACTAATAATGTGTTGTGTATTAGGGTTCGATATGTTAGAGTAACTATAGAGTACTACGTGTATCAGAAATAGTGGTCTACACAACTGCTTTTATTAGAATACGATGAACTTAATTATATACAATGATATATACGGATAATCACGTGCCTGCGGCCGAGGGTGTGCTAACCAATGAAATAAAGATTATTTTATAGCTGAGATATTTGTCCAAATAGGAACAAACACTACATAATGGAATAAGAAAAAAAAATAATTGGAATGAGACATTGGGATCTAGAAAATGAAAAAGTAAAAGAAAGGGATCTGCATTCTCACCTTCTCCCATTCTTCAGGACTCTCAGATCTGATTATTATAGTTCGCAAACTGGCACTTCACACTTTTTTGTCAATCAGTTCAAGAGAATTTCATGCTCTTTCAAAATAATACCACCTAGTTGATAAGTTTGTGTATTGTCATCAAATATTTGCTGGATGATGCATTGCTACTTTCACTTCTGGTTGTCAGTAAGAGGATTTCTCTACACAGCATGTGCAAGCTAGGGTCAAGTGAAGCCATGATAGAAGGTGCAATTGCTGCCACACTCGTAGAATTTGCTCATTCAACGTTTGCTTTTCTTGATTTTGTTTCGCCGCTTTAATAGAGATTCCCGATTTTCTCGACGAGGACGAATGTGAACTCATCATAGCCCTAGCTGAAAACAAAAAACTCAGTGATAATCCTAAGAGAACAGACAACCGAGGTGTTTACTATGAAGATCCTCTGAACACCTTCAAACGGTGGGACTTGAATGGAGATGAATACATTGACGCAGAGGAGGTTTGTAAAATTATTTCTCTTTAATAGTTCTTCCTGGGACACATCCTAGAGCAAAACAAACAAATAAACAAACACACCTTGTGAATGATACCGTGAACTATGACATGGCCGAAGTCACTGTCACACAATCACTTCATCTAATTAACAGTCCTGTTCGAGACTGCCCCAACCAGGAGCATTGATTAACAGATCGCATTCTATGTTGCTGTCGGCTGTTTTTTTGAAAGATCACTGTTGATGTCAGATATGGTAATAACGAAAAAGTGGCACACGAGGCGCAGCTTAGTGCGTCACTTATGTTCTTGCCACACTTTGACATCATTTGTTACCACGGAAACATGGAATCTATTTGATTTATATAATAAAAAGACTAGATACTATCAATGATGACGTCATCTTGCGTCTGTCCTCAAATAGGTCATAAGTAAGAACCAATCAAAACGCGTGTATAATTCAGCTCATAATAAAAACAATATTGTTAGCCTAGAAAAAATCTACTCCTACAATTTTTGTCAGTAGTCGCCCTATACGGAATCAAGGAGGACACTCGAACAAAGAAATGTTCTCACTAGGCCATTTTACAGTTGTGCGCTAATTTTCCAAGCTTTTGATTTGGAGTGAGGCTGAAGGTGACCTTGTTGTGATAGAGACCAGTATCTACTCAGCATGATAATAAAGTAATTTACATTTGAAAAGCACCCACGTTTGCATCATAAAAACGTCACCCTCACTCCAATTCAAACTGTAAAATGGACTATTCCTTACTTTATACTTAACTTAAGTTAAAAGATAAGCATTGTATATAATCATTTTTTTTCATGAACCCTTCAAACAGATCATCCTGATCCCTGGTAAAATGGATCTTAAATTTACCAAACATAACGCTTCTGAGATGTAAGTGTGCTTTCTTTACCGACACATGTTTTGAAAACTAGGAGAAATTTCTTTTCTTAAAAGTTGCTTTTTAATTAATTAATTCTATTTTCAATAGGATGAAAACTCTAAAAATGGATAAAGATGATAATGGTAAGTATTCACGCACGATAAACAAGCCCGGCCATGTTCATTAAAGGTTACTGAATATAATTTATAATGATTTCGGAAAAAAAAAACTCTAAAGCGTGTTCCCTCTATGGGATCCCCCAAAATCTTCCAAGCCCTCCCTTCCCCCCCCCCCCAGCAATAAATAATCACTGGTCCCTTAACAAAAGAACCATCTTTTTCTTCTTTTGTTTAACCAGGAAAAGTCAACCTGACAGAATTCAAAAGCGTGGAACTGGAGGAAATAAGACAATACGTTGCTGGTCTTCTAAATGATTCATCGCTGAGGAGAATACCTAACAGTAGAGTATCTTGGCTGTGGCATGATGAAGACGAACTCCTCAGATATCAACCTGACTTATTGCATGGATTCCATGAACGGTCGGCAGATATATCCCTCTTGTAGCCTGTGCAATTTCCCTCGAATAGTATTTAGTTTGAGTCAAGTCTTCAATAAAAGGACAACCAAAACGCACCCATAGCAGGAAATAGTGGATCTATTCCTGGAAATATTGACGTATAAGTAGTTACAGTAGCCTGGGGTAGAAGAATGAAACTGTCCGATGGGAAGGGGGAGGGGTTCTACAAAAGACTTTCACTAACATTGGAGAGTATAACGGGCTGTTTTTCGGACCATGGATTACAAATTACTTAACCCAGGGGGGAAAGAGAGGTACACAGTCTATAAACCCACCTAGCCACACCCATCAAGGGTTAAAATCATAAGAGTTTCAGTCCAAGATTCTAAAGTTTTTTCGTTTTTTGATCCTCATAGATATTTTTCAGCCCAAAAAAGGTTGATTTCTTTTACTATATGCCTTTCCGTTTCAATACGCATGAGGCACACGCCTCATGATGTCGTGGCCTAGCTCTAACTCTGATTTTGAATAGTTAAAACTAATAGAGGATCCTATTTATAGATAAAACTCTTGTTATTTTAGAGGTTGTCGTTTGGTCCAACACAGGAGTATTGTTAAAAGTAAATTTCTCTTCTAGGCTTCAAGCAGTTACCAAAATACCAAAAGAAATTATCCAGGAGAGTGAACCCATGCAGGTAAGAGAGACTAAGGTTTATCCGAAAAGAAAAGAAAACCTCGACCTCTACCATAAAAAGAAAAGAAATAGGAAATAGCTAGAATACAGATATGTAACGTTGTCGTTACTTTTGTTGTTACTGCAAAAAAAGAACTCTGCGTGAGATAGACTATTACTAAGGTTTTCTCAGAACAGACAAAATAAATGAGAGATCCCATGAAAAGCATAGCGGTCAACAGTGTGATGTTTCGAATGGACCTCAATGCAGGAAGTATAAGATTAACAACGATCTGATGAACAGTTAAAAGGAGACATGTTACACGGTTGTCATCAGTGGACAACATGATGGTTTCTCTTGGACATCCCAGAGTTCCTAGCGAACATCTGGTATCAATAAATTCCGGTTTATATGAACATCACAAACAGGATGACCCAAAGTCTCAGTCCATGGCCTCCATCAAAAGTCGTCTTATACCTCAAACCAATCTAATCTTGACCTTCTATCTTCCTCAACTATTCTTTATTTCCACTCATCGCACCTCATTTTGGGTTCATTGACGTATCTCGCAACAACCAAGTTGTAATTTTGACACCGTACAATTTACTTCAAGGTAATACAGTTTGAAGAAAACAATTACCAGTACTGCCAACAAGATAGTGAGCCTAAATTCGAAGGCGTTCCCTGCTGCTTGTACGGTGACATGAAGGAGTGTAGGATATGCAGGTATATAAAGGACAAAAAAAAAATGCATGGAGATTAAAACAATCGGGAAGTTTTCCATTCCACTTAGACTTTCTTGTCTTTGTTTTTTCTTCTTTTTTTTTTTCACGCCAAGACTTGCCTCAAAAGATAAATAGGAAGTATCGAGAGAAATAAGAACCATAAAAGGGACTGGGGGGAGTTGTGTTACAATAAGATTTACACGATTTCCCCTTAGACTCTGCTGAAATTTAGTGATGCCCCTTCGTTGGCAGTGAATAAAAAAAAGCAAACATTCATCTGAAAAAATTATTCGCCAAAGGCGAAGTGAACATTGTTGAATAATTCCCGAGACAAATTCGAGGGGATTATTCAACAAAATTCATTGAGTGTTGTCTGCTCGTCCAGGTTAGTGTAGTCCTGAAAAGGACTTGTGTCGGTAGTTGTTACTGACGTGTCGTTTAAGGATCATACTCGCAGGGATGATCTCACTACACTACCTCAATGAATAGTGTTGAATAAGTCAATAAGATAAAAAAAAAAAACTTCCTCAAAGATTCCTCTTTGTAGCGTTCTATGCCATGTTAGGCCAATCCTTTCACTCGCTAGGATCTCGTTTAGTAATAATTCTCTTTACTGTCAACCATAAAATTTTCATGATGTTAGTTTTAGAACTTGGTATCGGATCACAATAATCCCCTGCATGATTTGTTGTTATTCTCATCATTTTTCCTGCTTGATACTGTATTGATATTGTAAGGAAAAATTTTGCCTTGGTCACTCGTGGGATTTAAAGGGCTGACAGTCATTTCCCTATGTCATTTGCCTAGGTATATAACACTCGCTTATTTCCTTAACGATGTCGACGAAGGAGGGGAATTGGTGATGCCACTTGCAAATAGCGAATTTGAGGTACGTCGTTGCAGAGATATGTGAGAAGCTAATTTTGTTAGCCTGTCCCAACACTTAAATATTGGTGATAAAATACGTAAAACGCAAAACTTTTAACGATGATCTTAAAAGATGCAACATTACGCAGTATGGAAATTTTTTTTTTTTTTTTTTGCGCTGGATTAAGGAAGGGAAATGCGCCAGAAAACTTTTGTCGCTCATGGAGGGGAGGAAGACATATTGGAAACTTTAAGTTTGAGCCAGGAGGGAGGGTTGGGGCAGGCCATGAACGAGAGAGGGGGCAAATTAACAACTCGAGGTTCGTGACGAGGTGGGGGGGGATATTAGGGTTGGTGCAGAGGGTGGGGGAGAGCCTATCAGGGGTTGCTTAGGTACTTGACGTTCTAGACAGGGAGGGCTTGTAAGAAATGAGGCTTATCAAATACTTCCAGTTCTAGACGGAGATTAAACAGAGTCTTGAGTGGGGGTGGGGAAGGGGATTATTAGGGAGTGTTGATCATCAGAAACATGAAATTATTGAAGAGACCGGGGTTCATCTGCCCATCGTCTAGTCGGGGGAAGTTCTCAGGGATGAGGGCTCAGAAGAAACTCGATTTTCTAAGCGGGGGAGAGGGGTAGGGGCTGATGAGCTTTTTTATTACACGACACGGGCAGTCAGAGGGCCAATAACTGAAATCAACCAATCAAAATGCTCTATTGCCGGTCCAATATTCTCTAAGTATTGGACCGGGCACTGTCCCGAATGGTCCCGAATGATACCACACTTGTGTCCCTTTGAACTTCAGTCGTATAATAAATCTCTTATTAACCAAGCTTGCTCGGGACCGTACTGGAAGAATATCGGCCCTCGGTCTTTTTTGTACGGACCTCGCTGCGCTCGGTCCGTACTGTCAAGACCTCAGGCCGATATTCTCCCAGTACGGCCCTCGCGCTAGGTTAATAAGATATATATAGTGACTTAGCGGTCCACCTCTATTTAGGATGACGTCATGAACAACTCTGGTAACTGGACGGGTTTTTTCACTTACGACAAGACAACCGGAAGTCGAACAACCTTTGAAGTGGATGTACAATTTAAAATGGATGGTGCTAACAAAGTTCTTTATGGAAAAGGAAGTGACGCCAGCGGTGAATTCGAATTGACTGACAGTCTGTTAACAGGAAACATCATACGATTTCGCAAGAAGTATTTGAATCAAGGAAACAAAGATTTTTCCATTAAATACGCTGGTAGATTAAAGGGAAATACACAAATAGATGGGATGTGGTGGGTTCCAGGCGGGGAAAAGATGCGTGGAAAATTTTTTATGCGCCACAAAGGATACGAGGTTTGTTTTATTTGAATTCGGTTCACAAGCGGTATTATCAGACCAAAGGCGGTTATTTCGATCAAACTTGAGTTTTTTTGTCTCCAGAGTATTTTACAATAGTGTGCCATATCGGTAGAAAGTTCAGTCTTTATCTATCGCCTGGGGGGCATTTTTACGATTCCCACTCATTGCTTTAACCCTGTGTAAGCGATGATTGATCCGTCCCTCCGTTTCCCCTGTAAACCCAAAATTCTCCAAACCCTCCCCCCCTCCCAAGTGATGAATAATGAATGGTTTCTCATGGAAAAAATGATAAGACAATTCATCAGCTACAAGATATATTTCAAAGATGGTACCATTAGTCTAATCCACCGATAAATGTATGGCAGCAAGAGAAAATGAGGACCTGTTTTTCCTCAGCAGCAACTAGTAAATGTACTGAGAACCAAATAAGTGCAAATTCAGATATTGCGAGCTGCATTTCTACGTTTTACAATAAATTACCAACAAGTACTGTTTCCTTTTGGCAGAAATGGATGAGTAACTCTATGGAAAAATGCAACTCACATGAGTACTGTTCTAAAGGAAAACTGGTCATAAAACCGAAGCCAGGCAAAGCTGTCATGTGGTACAACCACGTGCTCAGTGACGATGGTACTTGGATCGGGGGACTGGATAACAGGATGTACTATGGCCACTGTGACGTCACCAAAGGCGAGAAATGGATGGCTACTAATTGGATTAACATAGATGGTGACGGGGAGATAGAGTTGAAGGCCTGGAAACGAGGTACAAACCTCATATCTGAGACTAGGAAACATGTGAACCAGAATATTCTTCAAAGAATGCGAAGAGCTGAACACAATAAAGCACCTGATGAAATTGAAGAAGAACTTAACAATGATATGGACAACAACCAAGAATGGACGTTTGAGTCTCGTCCGAAGGAAAGACACGTTCTAAATGCTGTTGCATCATTGATAGAGTCTCTGAAAGAAGACGAAATGGTAGCTGTTTCTAAAAAAGTACATGAGAAGCTCCAGATGCTCTGCGTACCTTTAGTTCTAAACCAGGGGGGTAAAATTTCCTTAGTAGATGGAAGCAAGGCTGAATGAAAGAGAATACTCTCTCATTTTTAGAGAGAAATCTTACGCAAAATAATCGTACAATATTTTTTCTGGTGGATATAACTCCCTTCTCTTGAGCGCGAAAATTTTAAGCAAAGTATCATTTAAGAGAGTACTGAGCTATAATGTTTATATTGTTGTATATAGAAGTTATAACTTCGAGTTTCGTGCATGAAACGTTAGTGCGTGGTTTTTTCCTATGACAGCCACCAAACATTTCTTTAGGGAAGCAGACGAACATCATGTTGTACAATGGGTTATTAGAAATTTTTTGAGAAATCCCTAATGCCTAAGGATTCTAGCAGTATTTGAACGTAGAACGGTTTAGTACAATGTAGTGCGCAAGCACTGATGTAGATTGGTATGAGTTTCTTTATCAGGGGCTCTTTTGTATACGATCTGTTGTAGACATAGTGGCTGTGCTAAAACTTATTTTTCTTCATCATATTGCAAGAAACCGATTTTGAAAATGGTATACTTAGGAGCAACCCGATCTCTTAATGTTCTTTAACATTGAAAAATGGAGCAAAAGTGAACCCTCGGCTCTTTTTCTGCAGCCGAAACACATGTATTTATCTTTTTGGTGTGGGCGTGAGTATTTGAGACCATTGTAAATATTCAGCACGAGGTGTTTTTAGTAAATCGCAGCAGCCAATCATAGCTAGGGAAACATCACCAGGAACCAATGAGAACTCGAAGTGCAATCAAGCAAACTGCCTGAAGCGCAGGAAATAGCCGAGTGATAAGTCGCCATTGGTTTTGGTTTTTTTAATCTGATTGGTTGGAAGTGGCGCGAGTTTTCTGATTTACAATTGAAAATCACTCCAGTAGAATAAGCCGCATATCATCAGTTCGTACATGTACCATAGGGAATAATTCAAAATAGACCTTTTTACAGTTGCGGGCTTGTGGCCAAGCTTTTGAACAGGAGTGAGGCTAAGGGTGACCTTGTTATGATAGAGATGTTGCTGGTTTTCAAATGCAAATTTCTTTGTTATCATGCTAAGTAGATACAGGTCTCTATCACAACAGGGTCACCCTTAGCCTCACTCCTGTTCAAAGGCTTCGCCACCAAGCCCACATCTGTAAAAGGGACTATAAGATGTACTGTAATAAAAAAAATTTGAAGCCTCCAATGTGGGTCAACACTCATCATAATGACCTCTTCTAAACCGTAAGCCAAAATAATGAATGATCAAAACAAAAACGAAAATTTGAACTCCTTAGAATTTTCGAAAATGACAAAATATGCCAACTGATGTCGCGCGGAACCAGTGGGAGTTACATCAATAACCCACTCTAGAGTTTGTGAACATTGTGAATTGTCTCTACGTGCTCATATTCATCTTAACACATGAAAATCAATAACGACTCGTCTCGTGAAGTTACTCGTCGAAACTTGATCGCATCCGAAGTTTCCCCGACTTAAGCTGCCATGACGCTGCCGCTGCATTACCTAAATTCAGTTTTGCAAAAAACACTGTATTCCAGTGTTATTGAAAATAATTTTAATTTGCATGCATGAACAAAATAAAAGTAAACTTCCAACACAAGAAAGGTGAGAAAAAACCATCCAAAACAAATTTCTACTTAATTCTCTTTACCTGCAAAATTGAAACCTTAACCTCCCCTTGAAAAATGTACCTGAGGTACCTCTTTTTAGCGTATGCAGTTTCCTTCGTTTATATTGCAACTTCCAATTCTCTTGACTTTTTTGGAGGAAAATCAACGTGGTATACGAGATATCCTGTTGCTGATTTACCATGTTTGAGTTTGCGCTTGTGTTTAAGCCAGCTATCGCCGTAAAACTGAGACAAGGCTATCACTAAACATCTTCTGGATTAATTCAAGTTGAAGTATTTTCTGACTGTTATATTTCCACTAATAAGAATCGAAAATAGTTTAGTTACATTCCTAGTGTAAGTCTCACGATGTGAAACTATCTTGCTAACGATTAGACTCGATCCAGGAGTTCCCGCAAAGTTTAACGGGGAGGTTACCTAGGGCTTCCATTCCTCACATCAGTCCCCACTCGAGATAATCGGGAGAATAAGATTAGCAGTGTTAGGTACTTGTTAAATACCTGTTGAACCTGCATGAATAAATTATCAACTGAATAGATTATCTGGTTTGTAATGGTAGATGTTTTAGAGTGATTCAACTTTACTGTGATTACTTCAAATCAAAGCAAAATTTCACAAATCTCGGTTAGCTTTCATATACTATGGAGCTACATCTTCACCATGCCTTAGCCACAGTTCATATATTTATAACAGTGATTTGTAGTAAGCAATTGGTTTACTCAGATAACTTTCATAAGCAACTAAGCGAGTGTCAAGACAGCACTGCAGATTGTTCAGCAGGACATCACGAACCTCGTAATATCCACTTACGTTTACCAAGAATCAACGGAGTAAAGGTAAAATTTCATCTACTTAATTTTTACCCAAGCGAAAATCTGAAGAAGAAAATTTAGCTTGCAGAGCTGAGCTTGATTTAGCTGAGCTTGCTTGTGGCAATTTTTGAATCTCTGCTTCGCTGATCGCCTCTTCAACTAGTCTTCGTAATCATCTGATCATGGGGCTACTGGAATTTTTCTATGGCAGACTGGTTTACACATACTGGCCAGATTTTAAGGTGAACTGCGGGCAAAGGAGTAAGCAAATAGTTCTGTGTACTGTTTATCAGATGTTTATATATACCATGCTCCGCGGCCTTTAACTCGATCATTTCTAGTGGTAAGATCAGCCCGCATAGGTGGGGATGAGGAGGGATTTAGGTTTAAGATATAGATAAACGTATTGTAGGCTTGAATAACGAATAGCCAAGAAAAATGAGTTCTCATTGACTCAGATATCGAGGCAATAGACAGTGCGAAAAGGGGGGGGGGGGATCGACAGGAGACGCTGTCTTTTATTAATCGCGACATTCGCTCACGGGGGCCGACCTTCTGTGTCTCGAACTATAATTAATCAATATATCGAAGGCAACGTAGGGTATAAACTTCGCTTGGGTTTTGAATTTTTTCTCTATAGGCTTGTGAAGTGACAATGTTTATGGTGAATGCATTCAACCGTATATGCGTATATCACGCATAAGCAGTTCAATGCATAGCAAAGCCGTGTAGCATGTACATGGACTGAGAACTAAGAGTGTCTTGGCTGAACGGTCAATAAACACACTTTTGCAAAATATGTGAAATAAATGAACTGTGAAGTACCCTAGGCAGTAAAAATTACAGAAAATCTTCGAAAAAGTAAGCAGTCACTAGTTTCTGGTTCATTTTGTTGGGCAAAAAGGAAAAGTGCAGTGGTACTTTAAGAGGCTTTTTTCGAACAATTTCCATTTAAGCGGAAGAAACACTGTTCCTTTTGTCTTTGGCATTGCAACGGCTTGTAAATTTTTCAAGTTCGGTTAATCTTTTACACCATAATATCAGTATGCATATTCTCCATACTGTTTTCTATACATTTCTTAAGGTGCTGACAAGGAGAATTTGTTCAACAATCAAGAGCTTCTGTAGTTAGTGATCATTTCCTTTATTCTCATGAGCCTAATGTGTATTTCGGGGGTGATAATGTAAGGAGAAATTATTTGCTAGTCACTCTTTGTGAGTCTAAGGGGTGAAAGCGTTAAAACAATGGATCATCGAGGATAGAGATATCCCCTCTAAACATTGCTAGCTTTAATTTTCGCTTTAATTTGAACACAACTCTAACATCACTAAAAGGCTGATCATTTTGAAAACTTTACTAATCTTAACTACATTAGGAGTGAAGACATCCGGATTTACTGCCCGGTGTCGTTTACCCTTTAGGTACTAATTTCTCCATAGAGTATTAACCTTGAATCATTTATAAAGGTCATGCGAATAAAGGAAATGATCGCCAATTTCAGAAACTCATGATGTCATCAATCAAGTTCTCTCTGTCAGTGCAGTGACGTAGGAAATGTAAAGACAACATTATGGAGGATATGAATGCTAACCGCTAGGGTGTAAAGGGTTAAGGGCTTATAGTTTCTAAAGAAACGGTTTGGGGCTGCGTCGGTGGGGGTAACGAAATAATTTGAATATATCAACAAAGTTGAAATGGTAAATTGGCCACTGTTACGATTATAAAAGCTGACGTTTCGAGCGTTAGCCCTTCGTCGGAGCGAAAGGGTTAACATGTCATTCATCCATCTCGCCAGATGTTTTATCATCGTAAGTCTATTTACGAGCCAAGTGGCCCATCACGCCGGCGCTTAACTCCTGTTTCCCCTGCATGAAGCAACTAGGAGTATTTCTACTTCTAGCCCTTCGCTCCGACGAAGGACTAACGCTCGAAACGTCAGATTTTATAATCGTAACGGTGGCCAATTTACCATTTCATGAAGCATGAAGCATGAAGCAACTAGGATTGTTTCTTCATGAAGCATGAAGCAACTAGGAGTACTTCTATTTCTAGCCCTTGGCTCCGACGAAGGGCAAACGCTCGAAACGTCAGCTTTTATAATCGTAACGGTGGCCAATTTACCATTTCAACTTTGTTGATATATTGAAAGTATTTCTACTCCCCCCTGGATGAGATGCTAGTCCATCGCAGGACTACCCCCCACCCCAGCATTATATTCATCACTACCCATTTAAACACCTGGGTGAAGAGAGGCACTGTGGGAGTAAAGTGTCTTGCCCATGGAAATAATGACTCTCACCTTTCTTACGCCACACCTTTCAATCTAGGTTGGGCATATTCAAGAAATGGAGTTAACAGAGGGTGCCAAACACACCGTGAGAACTCTAAGCTTACAGCCACCAGTGTTTGGTAAGTGATGTAAACGGTTGACGAAACTACTAAAAAAATAGTTTAGAGTTTAATACAACGGGTGCAACTTATTCTTCGACTACCACTCTTCGCTTGGGAACCTGTTCTACAAATTCGACGCCAGTATTATATTATTCCCGTCCTAGAAGGATAAACAACCGTAAGAGATGACGATTCGAAGATAATAAAATGACTCTGAGGTATTGACCTCGATTGTACTGCAACCCTGCTTAATCATTAACGATATTCAGCTCAGACTGGTACCCATTAACAGGTCACTAAGATAGGTAATAGAATTAAAGAAAAGTTGCATTTTACGTCAATGCATGCATTGACCTCCTCCCCTCCCCCCTTCTTGCAACAAATCAGCTGCCTTAGGCAACTTGCTGGTCAATTTTTTCTACGTTTAGTGCATACATTAGGGACTGGTCATAAATTTTTCTTGAGGGGGATGGAGGATTTTGGCTGTCACATCAAATTTTACCTGATACCCTCGCCTAAGGCTCTGTAATATTCTTATCCCCCGTCACTGGCAGTTAATCGGCGGTCAGTCTTCTATACTCTGTTGGCGACTACTGGTCCCCTTCCGATCCCCTTAAAAACTAAGTGACCCCCCTCCCAAATCATCCACCCCAGCAGGCAATAAATAATGAATAGTCCCTCAATTAAGTTTCAGTTATAAAGAGTCATTTTCTTCAGACACTTAACTGTTTTGTACATTTTCATTGCACAGAAATTCCAAATTTTTTCACTGATGAAGAATGTGAAATGATCATTGATTTAGCCCAAGAAAAGGGAATGAGCGAAATTCCGCTGACCGAAGATAATGACAACAGTGGTAATGAAGATTTGATAGAACACAAATTTAAAGCTTGGGACAAAAATGAAGATGAATTTATCGACAAAACTGAGGTAAGAATATCTGATTATCTTTCGACCACTTTTTGGTCGTTTTCTGTTCAGTGGTGTTCTGCTAGTGCTTCCTCCTCAAACTCTAATTCTGAATTCTAAATTTTCGCAAGATTCCACCGAATCCATCATGTTATAACTGACAGAATTATGTTTTCTTGTGTAGGCCCTTCACATACCTGAAAAAAGAAATATCTATTCAACAGAAGACGATATTCCAGAAATGTGAGTTCATTCAAATTATACCGGCTTATTGTTATGCAAGTTTAATGACCCAGTCTCGTTAAATTCGATCAACAACTCATTCTTTGCCAATACCGGCACCAAAGTGAGGCAAACCTCATCTAATGGTTAAAACACACAACAGTCTGAGACTAAAAGAAATGAATATTACTGCCCTTTTTGTTTCTATTGTTGTTGCTGTTGTTGTTGTTGCTGTTGTTGTTGTTGCTGTTGTTGTTGTTGCTGTTGTTGTTGTTGCTGTTGTTGTTGTTGCTGTTGTTGTTGTTGCTGTTGTTGTTGCTGTTGTTGTTGTTGTTGTTGCTGTTGTTGCAAAACTGAGTCTTCATTACATGGTTCAATGTTTCTAGTAATTTCTAGAAACTACTACTTAGTATCAAGGACTTTTAAATGGGGTCATTATTCTTATAAGGGATGATTTTTTAAAATAACACTGGTTTTCCCGCCCTTTGATGGTTTTGCCCATGGGGCATCGCAGGCGTCGGTCCTTTTTTTTTTTCCTGTAGCAGCCATCTTGGTTTTGTTAATTGTTTTGAGCTCGAAATGAATGGTTCTATTAATTTGACGACTTATTTCTGCTTATTCAACTGTTCTGCTATCGAGAACAATCATACGAGTGAAGAAATGACCTCCAATGAGGTTGTCAAACATGCTTTCGCTCTTTAGAAAGTTCTTTAGAAAATGCGATTGTTCAACACAATAATGCCACTACTTAAGCAGTAGTTAAAATAAAGCCTAACAAAAGTTCATTACTCCACACATCCGGGTACTGGTAACAGTGAAAACAATGTTTTTTGATTTTCGATCTTAAATTGTGACGTTTTCTTTTTATAACTGAAGGTTTGCCGCCTTGAACTTAGATCAAGACGAAGATGGTAAGACTTTCTCTCTATCCCTCTAGTCTCGTTATTTCAGACTTGATACAGAATTTAGTCCCTCAAGTGAGTTAATGCGACGGTTAATGCACAAAGTTAACAATTTTCTTTTCAGCCGGTTTCTTTCCAGTCATGTTAAAAATAACAAAACTGATTTGATTTTCTCTTGCCGTTACAACCTTCCATAAGAATTCAGTCCTCAGAGTTGCTTCGAAGAAATAAAAGAATTCTACAAATAACTTTGTAAAATATTTTCTAAAGGTAAACTATCCATGAAAGAGCTTGAACAGACTTCATTAGAAGACCTAAACGCCTATTTTGACAAAGAAAAGCTGGCAAAGCCGCGCCTGCGCAGTCATAACAATCAACAAGTGTGGTTATGGCACGATGAAGATGAACTTTTACAATACGAAGGATTATTAGAAGATTATCATGACCGGTAAGGATTGATATCAATACTTGAATTACACACACTTCTTAATTTCTTGACTTACTTAGCAAGGCAGATCTTACGCAGGGGTGTTTAAAAACCCCGGTTAAACTGTTTAGCTTGCAAGTAATGTCTCGTGTTTGGATTTCACCCTGCGGCCCATTTTCGGGCTTAGCCTATCACTAAATTAGCAGCCACTTTTGGCACAGACTCATTACAACAACCTTTAAATTATCTGATGCAATCTGATATGTCTCATTTCTCAGACTTCAGCAACTCACCAAGCTACCAAAACCGATAATTGAGCAAAGTGAGCCCATGCAGGTTTGTAATTAGCGTAACTGCTGTTAAATCTTGTGTTAAAATCAATCCCTGTTTAATTCTTTTCCTTTATCAGTATTTTTCCTTGATGCTCCTTCTTCGTAGGTCGTACATTATAAGGAACAAGGACATTATCACTGTCACCATGACAGCCAGTCGATCACGCATGACAAACCTTGTTGTATGTATGGCTCTAGTGATTGCAGGCTCTGCAGGTAAATGAACGTCAATTAAATGAGATACTGACCAATCAAGAATTTCAATGAGAAGGAAAATAACTGTTAAAATTTTTCTTTTGAATGTTTCTGTTAATCTTATAGTGATACTTTATGACCACATATGCTCGGTTTATTTTGTCGCCCGCTACATGATCTGCAACACTAGGATCTCTTCTTTCTCATCGTTTACAACCTTAATGTCTTATGCCTTGGGCATCTTTTTAAGAGTAACTTCACTTCTACCCACGGCGACTTCGGAGGAAACTAACAATAACTAAAGACGTTGCATATTAAGTGTGATGCATTACTATGTAGTCTCACTTACTCAGTTTGTATGCTTTTAGTAGTGTTTACCCTTGCCCTCTTGAACTTGTAACAAAAAGGAGGTAATTTGTAATAGTAAATCGGTATTACATGTTCCCAAGAACCAGTAAGATGCTCTCGTAGAAATCCACCCTCTTCCCCTGCGGCTTTACCAAGACAAAGTGATGATTTATTATAAAGAAAAATCAAAGCCTGTTCCCAAACGTCAACAAGACACTGCTATTTCTATTACGCATATTATACTATTAACCTTAAGACCATGGCAGTTTTCTTGTGATTTTCAAACGTTAAACTATATGTTGCAGATATCTAACGATCATGGTCTTTCTAAACGATGTCGATGAAGGAGGAGAATGTGCATTCCCCCTTGCTGATAACACGACTTTCAGCTGGCAGGTAACCAAACCATTTACCCTTTTGAACGTCCAAGATCAAAGTAATAAGTCTAGGTAGCTCCTACACATGTCCATTAACATCAGTTGCAAGAATTTCGTGCCATGTCAAGATGACATGATATCTATATAACTAATAAGAATGTTGATCTCCATCACCTGCCTCGCTGCGTCATGAAGAGTAGTTACTTGCTGATCGAAGCTGAAAGGATCAGTTTCCTTCTATCAGTCAACTGATCATCAAAAATCAAATGCTTAAACCGAAGTTTACATACCTTTCTCAAGCTCCAACAATTTAATAAGCGTGCAGAGCTTTTAACCAAAGGAATACGGTAAATACTTTGCAAAACACAACAATTTAACACGCAATATATGTTAGCCATTCATTTTGCTATGAGGCTTCCCATTTGTGTGAATTCCCAAACACATACGACCACTCGAGAATCAGATAAGAAAACCATCCGATGAAAGAGAAAGACTTACATGTACAAGCTATGATGTCCTTAGTAAAATCTTTATATCAAATACTATCAAACGGTGCCACTTATTTTTGTTCTACAAAGCTGCGTTCATACTTGGTGCCCGAGCACGGAGTCCGAGTACGTTTCTGGATGGGCACTAATGTGAACACAGCTTTTTTTCAGGTACCCACGCCAGAAATTCGGGCACTGAACCGGGCACAGATTTATCGAGTGCCCAGTGCCTGAACACAGCACCATTTTGTGCCGGTGCCCTGGCACTAATGCTCGGCCTTTAAGTGTGAACGCATCCTAAGACGATAAAAGCGTGAGATATCGCCATATTAACTTTTCATGCCTGTTAACTATTTTTGCAAGGCGTGGTCCAACGAGTCAGTTCAAAGATGTAACATGGTCAAGCACTGTGATAAGTCCAACTTAGTGATCAAACCACAGAGAGGAAAAGCCTTGCTTTGGTATAATCATTTGTACGATGGTACTCGTGGATGGCTGGGTGAGTTAGATCCTCTATCATATCAAGGGAGCTGTTATGTTCAAAAAGGCGACAAATGGGTGGCGAAGATCTGGATTAATATCAACGGTGATGGTGATGAGGAGCTCAGAGCATGGAAGATGGGTCACAACTGGCTTGCTAAGAATAATTACAACGAAGAGATAGTGAATGCTTTACGCTCTGAGATCCATCAAAATAAATACGCAAGGGATATAAATGAAAATATTGCGGTGAATATTAAAAATGAGAGTCTTTCGAAAGAAGACGCCGCCATTACTGCAAAAGAAGAAAATACCAAATCAGATGTAGATGAACAAAGCAGCCGTGACACATCGGACAGCGACGAGGAAGCAACCGTTGTCAGTTTAGATGATGTACCAGAGCTTACACCAAAAAGTCCTAAATTAGCAAGAACAGAAACGTCTACGCCTCTTCCTCTTACGGAAGAGCAAATGACCCCAAAGGGTCCTAAAATTGGCCATCTTCCACTCAAAGAGTTTCAAGGAAACAGAATAGTGCAATCTATAATGCTACTTTTAGAAGAGCTCGATCAGGTGGAGCTTGAAATAATTGCGAGGAATTTGCACACGAAACTAAAGCTTGTCTGCGTTCCTCTTATCATGAATCCTATGGGGCGTATCTAGAATATGGTACAAGTGCAGCCATGCGTATAAAAGAACGGCTTGCATCGAAAGAATGTTTACAGAACGTTTTTTGACGCTTTTCGACGTAAAAACCAATTCTATAGAATCTCTTAGAATCTGGTACAAGTGCATCCATGCGTGCAAAAGAACGCTTTGCATCGATAGACTGTTTACAGAGCGCTTTCCGATTGAGTATCGTAAAACCAATCCCACGGTCATCAAAGAGAGAAAAGAAAATACCTTAAGAGCCGATGAAAGTTCGAAGTAAAAACGACCCAACTACCTAAAGCGCAGAGAAAAAAGGGCGACCAAGTCGTGATTGGTTTTAGTTCTGCATTTGATCGGTTGAGAAAGTGCAAAGTCCGATGCAATGCAATCTTGGATTGCTATCGACACTCAATAGCAAATTGCTCTTAGAAATTACTCAAGATTAAGTTATCATTTTGGCCATTGTAAGCTCAATATCAATTTTCAACCACTGACTGCAAATATGGCCATTGTAAATATCTAAATCTATACGTGATTGGAAAAATAATAACAAATTTATTATTGCCCATCACAATAAACCTCGAAAAGAAATTGAAACTTTAAAGAATAGACGTGGAGTAAGGATCATAAGGGTCTGATGGTCTGAAAAATCTAACAAATTCAGTAACGTTTATTGGAGGTCTGTTTGAGAGCTTTGGCACGAAGGGAATGGGACGAGACTGGTTTACGAAACAGGGCGTTTCTCGTTGTCTCGACCAAGCCTCTTAGCCTCCCCTTGCAAACTTCAAGCAAACATTTCTTTTGGTCACTCCCTCGTAGGATTGATGAAAAGCAGTTTAAATTCATCCTGTTCTTTAATAATTCTCATACTTCTTACAGAAAATAAACAAAGTGCTCCTACGATTGAGAGGTCCTACAACAATTGAAAAAAGTAAAATTATTTTTATGTCATAACATAATAATGACACGTGCTAACTAATTACTAAATAACAAGTGCGTAAAAAAAAAAACAGAACACAACTACTCGCGCTTCTCTTCGTCAACTTCATTATTATGATTCTGATTTACTGTCGTCACGCGCATAATTGAAAGACCTCTCCACAACCTTTGAAAATAGATCGTTGCAAGTCGCTCAGAGATGCAAACAATCAAGGAGAATGCTCGTATAAAACACTAAACTCAGGTCTCAAATACAGGACAATGTCGTCTCAATTAGCTTTTGTCCGGTCAACTCCTTGGATCGCCAAGCATTCTTTTCGGTGGTTTTCGAATGTAAAGAAGAATTTCGAATTCATTCGGAATTTTTTTTGTCAAAGTAAACACGAACCCCTTAATTATAACGTCACACTGTCGTCACGCGCACAATTAATCAACCTGACTAAAACTCCTCGACGCAAACATTCAAGGAGATTCTTCTTGATAAACACAAAACTCAGGGTTCGAAAGAACGGCCAGTCAATGGACATTGAACTGTCAGAAATAGGTTTTGTCCGGTCAACTCCTCAGATGGCCTAACATTTTCTTTTGTCTGGTTGTTTATGCATGTGAAGAAGGAACTAATTCCGTGCTAAGTTTAGATTTTGAATATTTTAAAGTTTCAAAATCATTACCGCGTTAACGTTTTGGATGGAAAAGGGGGAAAGACGGATACCACCAGACCAGAAACCTTTTTGCCTGTTCGATTCCAGGCTGTCAGTTCAGTAAAACGGAGCGAAACTGAAAATAGCGCGATAGAAGCGCTAGCAGAGGAATGAAAAAGGCAAGAGAGGCTTGGGTCGAGTCACGTAAAGACATCAAACCAAGATCCTTACAGATCACAATCTCGTGACAAATCGCGCGACTTTACTTGCACACTATAATGAGAACTTTTGTACAAAACTTTCCTAACCACTGGGCGAAAAATCAGATTTGACGTCAGACAAATGCAGTCCAAATGTGGTTCACATGTGATGTTTGTCATATTTGTCAGTATTTGACTTGAAGACAAATATGACATTTGTCCTAAAGATAAATAGGATAATTGTGCATTTGCTTTTGGGTGTAAATATGGACAAATACGGTGTAAATCTGAGTTATATCATGATTTGTCCAGCTCTAAACAAGGACAAATGCGTTAAAGATGACATTTGTAAGAACAAATTCAGGACAAATGTGGAGCAAATATCATCTTTGTCATGGAATAATCCAAAATTCTCTTCCCCTCCATTGACCCTGTTGTCAATTTGCACAAAATTGCTTTTTCCACATGTTATTTCAGTATTAGGGTTGCAAGTACCCAACAATACACTGCATTTAATAATGCTCGCGCGACTGCCGGTGAACTATCATCAATTATCACGAACTTTTTTGGCCGTTTGACAATGCGAATGATAGTTGGTGATAGTTGATGATAGTTTGAAGAGAATCAACAATCATCGACTATCATGCGCCGTTTGACCAAGGCTTTAACCTTGCCATTGGAAATTGACATGGACATATCTCGCGCGTATCTTGGATTTTTTTTTTTTTTTTTTTTTTAACGCGGTTCAGTTTTGGTTGTTGTTTTTGAGTTTTCGTTCACGCCAATTTGGCCTTCAGTTTGGAATTTTATGAAGTTTTTGGATTTTTTATCTAAACCGAACGTTCTGGTCATTTAACAATTTAAAACATATTTTCTACTGAGTTTGGACTCTAGTAGGGTCTGGGAGCAGGTTCTCGTGTTTGGGTTCCTCCTTATGCCCTCTCTTGGGGTCCAGCCGCATATCACACTTCCACGCTCGTGGGAAAACATTCGGAAACCCTACTTGTAATGAAGAAGAGGGTAAACTGATAACATTTTTGGGGTACGATATGAAAGCCAATCAGTGTGGCAGATTTTACCATACTAATTGTTAAGAAGACGTTAATGAACTTGTGCGCGTGCGACTCGCGTGCACGTGCTTTGGGACTACGTAGGCTAATAATATCGTAAGAAAATCACGCGGACCTTTTAATTTTGACGTGTGCGATTTTTTAGAGAGAGTTGAAAAGTTTTTATCTTATCGAGTAGCAGTTTTGTTTAATGGTCGTTGTCGTTTACCGTGAGTCTACAGTTTACCGTGTTGGAATTAAAGTGTTTCTTTGGATTTCCCGTTTCGCTTCCGAACACTAATAGTATTTCCCAACAACCGCTTTTTTTGTCAAAGTAAACCATGTTTTGACATTTTCCCTTTTCTTTCCTTTTAGTCAGACATTCACACACGCCATTGCAATCTAAATGTGCCACATGTACCTGCAAAAAGAATTTTACTTTCCCTCATTTTCTCTCCTATTTCATTTTTATTTTTTATTTTTTATTTTTGATGATCTAAACTTGTTCTACCTTTACATATGTAAAAGCCCTTAGAGGATTTGAATAACAGCTGTCCGAAATTGTGAATCTAGTAAATACGAGAATATCCTCATTTGTCCCCCTATCATTTCTTACACTTAGTGGCAGACTACATTTAGTTTAACTTCAAGACCTCGCGCTGTTTACGAAGCCAATTTTAATCCAAAATCATACGATTTGATAATTCTATAACATCAATTCACTGAACTCGAGAACTACTCCCAGTATTTTAGTACCTGCTTCCAATAAAGGAATTTAGCTTGCAAAACACGTGCTTACGTGATACAAACGTACCACAAAGACAGTATACGGTGAAGTTTTTCCTAATCCAAGACACTGAAAACGTTTCATATTTGCACAGATGATCATTTAATTTTTATCACGATAAAGACCTTGTACTGTTTTCTTGGACTATTAACTAAGTTTCAAACTTCCTTGGGAAACCAGCTCGTGCCTCTTCTCTACGCAGCTGAACCGGTTGAAACTCGCTTTATTCAGTCACCGGTGGCCTAGCCTTTGTTCGTGTGCAGCAGGGACCTGCAGAGGCCTGAGAAAGGGATATTCAACGCAAACGCAGATTACACATAGTCCATAAAGCACCTACTTTCCTTTAAAGGATTTGTTGTTTGAAGTCGACATGAAAAACAGGGTATATTTTGCAGTTTCTTGCACAATTTTGCTAAGTTTTATGTGGAACACCAAAATCGCGGAAGCGGGAGACTATATCGACAAAACAAAATGGCTTCCCAAACTACGTGATCCAATTAAGGTAAGCTGAAATCAGACATTTTTCACAGTGTTTCTTTACACTTAAATTTGCGTAAATACCTTAATTCAAACTGACGAATTTTTATTTACGACATACATCGCTAAGTGAGCTAATTCCATACAACCCCGGAAGAGAATTTCGAAGGTTAGACAACCACGTGCGAGGAATTACTTGGATAGGAAATATCTGATTTGTACAGAGTGGTCGGTTTTGACTAAGCACTGGTGATGGCCATTTAACATCGTTATGAATCAGTTAAGCCAGCGAATTTGATTTAAAGAGCTAAAGAACGTTTAAAAACGTTTTTAAGACGAAACGACAGCTGTAAATAAAAAGTTCCCATTCTTGCTGCTCACCCCACCTTTGTGGTCAGCACAGTCTGGTTCAAATGCTAGACGACGACCGCACGGTCGATATTTTGGCGTCAATTGCAAAGCACGCCGAGATATAAGTTTAATTCTTCTTCCGTTCGCCGTCCGCGTCTCAAAAACGTCTCTGCTTAAGCCCACAGATTTCGTATTTGGTATAATTCACCTTTTTTTTCTTTTTATTTGAAGGTTGGTCATGAAGAAGAAATGATGGTGTTTCCATTTCACAAAAGAAAGGTGAAAACTATCAGTATGAACCCGCCGATATTTGGTGAGTCTTAGATGACATAAGAAGACAGTATTAACTGACCAGCAAAAAATTAACTCGCATAATAACGAAATAAAATAAAGATCATTTATTTTCATGAATCGATTTGAGAAGAGTTTTTTCAAACCAGAAATTCGATGGATGGCAAACTCTAATTCTGAAACAGTAAGTTAAAAGAACTTTATCATATTTAAGAAAAAGACCGTTCGTCTAACACTTTACACCCTAACATCAGTATGCATATTCTCCATACTGTTCTCTATACATTTCCTATGGTGCAGACAAGGAGAATTTGTTTAACAATCAAGAGCTTCGAATTCGCATCTCCATTTCTTTAATGACCTTTATAATTGATTCAAGGGTGATATTGGAGGGTGAAATTAGATGCCGGTCACTTTTAAGGGTCAAAGGTTTAACATTGGTTAATAAACAAAGCAAAAATGAAGCGGTGAAATTGTTGATAACTTAGATATGTTAAAATCGGTGTAATTAACAATTATTCCACGAGCGCGCGTTGGATATGAGATGGTAGATAGCCAACGAGGCGCGTAGCGCCGAGTTGGCTATAATCATCGCATATCCAACAAGCGCGAGTGGAATAATTGTTTTTTTAAAAAAACGTCCCCATAATATTAGACAAATCTTCTCGACTTTATTTTCTAAGAAGAAACCGGATGTTACAATGTACAGATATTAGATTATGGTATATTGGCTCATATACCATAATGGCTAAGCCAATAAGAAGTCTTGAATTGCATTATCCAATGATCCAGTTTCTAATAATATAGTTTAACATATTACACCAATTACTGAAAAATAAAATTATCGAAGCTTAACTCTAAAATGGAGTCTATAATTGGCTAAATAATACACTATAATGGGGTAGGGGTTCTGAGAGGCCAGCGGCACATAGCCAGCAGAAATTGACCCAAGTACCCCCTTCCCTCCTGGGTAAGCTCTTCGAGCCTCCACATTTCAGGTTGCCTTTCACCAAGCTAAAAAGACATATTTCTTTGTATCTCTTAGAGATTTCCAATTTTCTGACGGATGTTGAATGCGATCACCTAATCAGTTACGCCAAGCGCCTCGGTTTAGAGAAGAGTCCCTTGGCAAAGGCAGACACTGTCATCGATGACGAAACATCACAGAGAACTTTTAAGATTTGGGATAACAACGACGACGGGTTTATAGAGCCCGTTGAGGTAGGTACAAAAACCAGCGTGACTATAAGGCGGGGAGGAAAGTAGGATTTCCCGGATGGGGATCCAACGGCCAGAATAGAACCCTACGCCCCCTTTGAGAAAACGTCAGGATGTTTGACCATGATGCATCATGCTCTTTTCCTTTCATCAAAGGCACAACTGGAGGTACATACTTTTTAGGACCGCCTCAGTCGCGCCCATTAAAGTATATGGCAGAATCAGATTTCCGCTGGGAGACGAAAACCTAATAACTTTCAATGCGTGTAGCTTTGCAGTAAACGATTCGCTAACTTTTGATAAAATACATAATCGTGTTATATTTCTCTAGAAATCTGAACATTCGCTACATTTGAGGCTTGAACTATCATCTGCAACGCTTGGAAGACTGCAAAAAGATAATTTGAAGTCATCTAAGTGCAATTTACATATTGTAACCTGTACTCACGATCAGAATATTTTAAATCGTTCATTAATACGAGTACTTTATGATAACAATAATTGGATTTTGTACAGAGATTTCCAACGTATCGCTCTACCTTAAGCAGTGGTGAGAGTTAAGATATTGCCTATTCTGCCAAAATTCATGTGGCTTTAAAAGGTCCTGGACGTTTACGAAGTAACCCTTGTATTATCTTTATCATTCTGTAAATTTTGAGTCTTGTTATTGCGATAAATACGAGAAACAAAATGAAGTCACATATTCTTCATCTTACAGATTATGCATGTTCGTGGAAAGGAAGACCTCTACTTTACAGAAGACGACCTCCTAGAAATGTAAGGAAAACTTGTTCACATTTCTTTCCGGTAAACTACTCCCCCTCCCTCCCCCCCCCCCCCCCCTTTCCATTCACGGTGTGAAAGTCAGAAACCAAGAAGAGTGCAGTAACTGTGTACACGAAGTTTCTTACGTTACCCTTTGAAAGTTGCTGCTCATCATTTCATCTGCAGGGACGACAAAGAATAGACCCGCATTTGAAACGCAGACTAGCTGCAGTCAATTTTGATCACTTCAATGCTGGGTGAAAAACTTAGGCAAAATTGCAGTATTTGCGGAATTTTATCATATAAAGTGTTAACTATACTCTCTATATAACCTAGGTTTGAAGAACTTGATATGGACAAGGATAACAACGGTAAGGCTATATCAGGAACACAAGGGTACAAAAGTCCAACCTTTCTAAACACATTGCTAACTAAAGAAAAACAACCTAAACTTTCTTTACTTTTAAAAACTCGTTGCGTATGAATTATATGAAGCGAGTACTGAGTCAATTATAGAAAGGAATTTGACCAATCCGATAACAAAAATGAATAAAGTTTTCTCTAAGAAAGTTTTGTAATCTTTGCTTGCTTCGGTGCTATGCAATGATCAGATCAATGGAATTTGTTCGTTTCCTTTGTAACATCAGACATTTCTCTTAACTAATTTAAAGACCTTTACAAAAAAATACCCTTTTCTCTGGGAGCAGGTTTCAACTAAGTGTCAAAGATAACCCTAGATTGCGTTGGTTCTCTTACACTTTCTCTCTGATTGGCCTAGAAAACTCGCGCCACTTCCCAAACCAATCAAATTCAAAACGTGCGCTCCAAAAAGAAGACCTTCGTACTTTGCTTTTTCGTCTTTTTTTTTTTTCAATCATATTACATCCTTTTCTTTATGACATATTTAGGTAAAATTGACTTCGAAGAATTTAGCAAGGTAACTGTTCCGGTGATAAAAGAGTACTTCGACAAAGTGCGAAGAACAAAACCGCGACTACGCAGCCGCAACAGTAGGCAAGTTTGGATGTTCCACAATGACCCAAAGTATCCACTCCTCTCGGATTTTCATGGCAGGTGAGAGAGTGGTGCCGAACTATAAACTTCACTGCCGACTGATAAGGGCGTTTTTCTCTTAATATCGTTTTCATGGCACCGACCAAATATCCACGTTCGAAAATTCGCAGCCTGTGGCGGGCTGTAGTGATTGTGCGAAGTCAAGAGAAAATAAGGGAAAATTTTTTTTCTCTTGGTAAAATGACACTCGTTTGAGGATAACCCTTACCCGAAAAGAGTGTCACGCAGTCGGGTTTCTATTTGTGTGAGAACCTTTGACGTTTCGTCAATTTTTAATCATCTTTTACTCTCCTTCGCTCTAACGTTTACATTCTTTCAATTTTTTTATTTGTTTTATGTCACGAGTGAACTTTACAATAGTCCCTTTTACGGTTGTGGGCTTGGTGGCCAAGCCTTTGAACAGGAGTGAGGCTAAGGGTGACCCTGTTGTGATAGAGACCTGAATCTAGTTAGCATGATAATAAAGTAATTTGCATTTGAAAAGCAGGAACATCTCTATCATAACAAGGTCACCCTTAGCCTCACTCCTGTTCGAAGGCTTGGCCACCAAGCCCACAGCTGTAAAAAGGACTATTTTTACACCAAAGATGAGCCGTAATTTGTAATTGAATTTTTTTTATCAAGACTTTTATCAGGATCGTGGTTAGTAGAATAATATTACATTTTAGCGACTCCTTCTAATTTTATTTCTCTTTGTTAGATTGTCACGTTTAAGTCTTCTTCCAGAGGAATTTATCAACAATACAGAGCCTCTACAGGTTAGTAACTTCTACTGTAATAGAAAACACTCATTGGAATTGAAATAAGGGGAGTGCAATTTTGTCGGCTAAAATCACAGAGATGATTTTCACACTAAGTTTGATTGCTATGTATTTTAGTACATCTGTTTTGAAGCCGAACAATCCAATCCTCAAAATTTTGACAGTGCAAATATCTTGCTGATCAAATAACACGTTTGTTTTTTGTTTTTTTATTTGAAGTAGATATAGGAAAAGATTTTAGAAAAAAAGTGCGGATCGTGAATAATTCGTACTTCTGAGAACCAATCAGATCGCAAGGATCATCCGTGATTTAAAAATAGATGTAATAAGCAGAGAATTGGAAAGATGGCCGTTTCTGAGTTCACAACTTTTTAACACAAAGCTTGTACTAACAATCAGGTGGTCAAGTATGATGTTCACGGCCATTATCACTGTCACCACGACTCAGATGATTTGAACCCAAAGCTACAGTGCTGTTCTTATGCGAATGAAGACGACTGCCGTCTATGCAGGTAAATGCTTTTTTCCGAACTAGACGGTCCACGATGGACAAAAGCTGAAGTCAGCGTGAAGTGCACTTTTACAAAAGGAAGTACGACTGCATAGAAATTTCACAAATGAAGACACTGCGAGGTTTACTTTATAGGCGGATTCATGCTGACGTCATTGTTTACATTTTTGCTCATTTGCATACGGCTTTGCGTAAAGAAGGAAGCATGTTAGATACAAATTGACTTCTGGCAGCTAAAGAGCTAGAAAACCTTAGTACATGGTAAAATCTTTAGCTCTTTGGGTGTAATATTCAAAAAGAAATAGTCCATCAAAAACTGCAAAATTTCCGGGTGGCAAAAGCGCTAATGAGCTCATACATTCTATGTAAAATTTTGAGTTTTTAAACCCGTGTTGCACTAAAAGTATTCAATGCATCAGGCTCGTATTCATTGGCCGAGTTAATCGTACTTTGACCTTTCGATATTCAGAACTGATTTATTTTTAGCCCCATCAGAAACTGAATTGCTTATGCTAATGAGGCAAATATTGTAAACAAGGATTCCCCTATAGGAGGCAGCTGTGTGAGAAACAGTGAGTATCTGATCAACTGCGTACCTTCTCCTCCCCTAACCCAACATTTACCCTAACCAGTTATTAGTTGACTGTTTGTTTGTTTTAGGGAGGGGTAGGTGCGCAATTGCTTAGACACTGACATTGAACCACAAAACTTGTATCCGTTGCTCCACCGCTAAAAAGTGAACTTAACAAGGAAACTAGCTTTCTCACTAAAGCCAACAAACTGTGAGGACAGTACTTATTTTTCTCTTCTTTGTACTACAGACTTGTCACAGTCCTATTGTACTTGAACGAACCTCAGGAAGGCGGAGAGACGGCGTTTCCAGTGGCGGGCAACGAAACGTTTTCCGAGGAGGTAAGAATCAGAAAGTGTCGATGTGCTTCAAGTAGGCTACGTTGCGAATTGTCGCCTTTCTTGTTGTAGTTACCAGGAAAACAGTTATGACGTATTGACGTGTGGGCAGTGGGAGTTTAATTTCAGGTCACAATATTCGTCGCAGCTCGTGAGTGTACGAAGGCATGAGCGGGAATTTAAAGCCTCGTTTATTTTCGCCAGCTTTCGTTAAAAAGCGGTGTGAGCTCACGAGAGTAAGTGACAACTTAATTGAAGAGTTGAACACTCGTAAACCAGCTCTTCTATAACCCAGGAGTGAAAAAAAAAATCATGGTCCAAGCTGCCACTATTTCAATTCTTTTTGCTATATACCAATCGCACTAGATAGCTAATTATCACTCCTTCGTATTTAATCGCTAGGCGTGGGAGAGAGGTGAAGGCTGGAAGTGCAATCTCGCACAAAACTGCCATAAAAGTAACCTGGTCATCAAACCAGAGAAAGGAAAGGCGATCATGTGGTACAACCACCATCTGGACAAAAACACAGGTACGTCATGAGCCTAATCAGGCTCTCGTGTTTGGTTTTCGCCTCACGGCCCCTTTTCCAGGCACAGCCAGCAATTAAACCATCGGCAGCCGCTTATGAAAAAAGGGTTATTGAACCCCCTGCTCCTGTCAGCCGGAGGGGGGAGGGGTCCTTTGATTTTAGACCAAATTATCCTTGCTGATTAACAAGGAAAGATGGAGTAATAAAGGGAGGAATATGAATCTGTCTTTTAGACTTTCGAGTCTTTGAACCGTTGGAGAAAATCTCCTTGGAGGAGACTCAAACTGACAGTTATAACATAACCAAAGTAAAGCGCACGCTCTGATTGGTCAATTCAGTGTCCACCCCATTTGCCCATGGGTGTACACTGCTGACGCGAGCAAATACAAAAACTAGTTTCCGCGCGCTTGTTTAGGTGTTTAGCACCTTCCTGCGTACATCCGTAACCCAATAGTGTACGCTGTGGCGTTCACCATTTGTTAGTTACATGCGTAGTTTCAAAGTCATTCCCAAGAAAAGACAAATTGGGCTGCGGTTTCAACGAGTTTGTTTAATCGAGTCAACAAAAACTTCATATATCTTATTTCAAAAAGTGTTCTACCAAACTCAAAAGCATCTTTTGAGCTCTTCACAATTGAAATTCCTTCTTTCGCGTTTATCACTTCTTCGTTAACATGACCGTACTAAAAACGTACACCCCTTAAATTTTATCCATATTGAGATTTTTTCAAAGTCAAAGCAAATTTTTGCCGTTACGCGCCTAAACGCAAGCTTTCAGTAATTATTTCTTGACTATAGGTTGGCTTGGTGAGTTGGACCAGTTGGCACAACATGGCGGCTGTGACGTAATAAAAGGCACAAAGTGGGTTGCAAACCTCTGGCTGACCCTTGTGGGAGAGCAAGGCACTGAGGAACCATTCAAGGGATGGATTGATTATGGAAAAGACGAGACTAAGTACAAACCTGGTACAGACTGGAGAGGAGATCTAGTAAAACAAGACAACGGGGCAGAAGAAAGCAGCGACCAGAAAAACGAAGAAACTGAACAGAAGAAAAGTGAAATTAAGGATGAAGAGAAATGGAAAGAAGAGAAAGAGAAAGCTATAAAAGAGGCGAAAGACATAGGAGGTGGTTCTTATGATGTGAAACTGGAACTCTAAGTGGAAATTTCCTTTTAATTGTTTCCTCTCTAAAGGAATCAACTGAGAAAAATTTTCCAATAATTTAAATTAGGAAATAATTGTTAGGGGTGAGGTCTATTTCGAGAAAAGCTAATTTAGGGTAAATTTTAAATGTTTCTTGACTATACTCTAAGACATTTTCACAAGTCTCGGCCATTTATTTCACAAAATGACATTTTACTAGACAAAGTTGAGTCAAAAGAGACAAAAAAAAACCTCTACGTCACGTTGTTTCTTGTTAGTATTATCGTTTTGGAATAAATTATTTTAATTCCTTGATTCTTGCGTGGCATCGTTACATTTTTGTGACCGCTATTTATGCTTTCTCTAATAGCCATTCGAACTGACCTAAGTAGAAGATGTGAACAACCTCGCCCACGGGGCTTTACTCTCGAAAAAAATGGCAAAAGCCCTGGGAAAGAGGATGAAGATGAGAATATATGAACGGAGACAAGGTACATAGGAATATTCTTAGTCCCAACTCACAACTGAACTACAACAACTTTCGGGGAGAAAACTGGACTTCACAATAAAATTGAAGATTCTGAACAAATTATGATAAGAGAACAATGAAGAGAGGGTTTCTAGCAGATAATGCGCCCCCTAATTTCAGAAGCAGGGACTCCTGCAGAAGTTATTAAACGAGAAAAAAAAAACTGTTTTCTATAGAGTAAATCTTCTACTTCAAAACACACCAACTTAATCTAACTTTTACTTTACAAAACATACCGAATAGTACGTCATATCATATATTACTTAATGTCCTCTGATGAAGACATGATTTTCACGTATGCGTAATATTGCCAAGACACGCCATAAGAACAAAGAATGAAAATATTTAAGACAGGACTTATCTTTCTTCTAAATGAAGGGCATTTTGTGCTAATAATATTCAATATCATCATCATCTTCCTCGAACTCCGAATGTAAACTGTTGAACTGTGGAACATAAGGCCTCATGGAGCCTGTATTTGGTCGCGCAGCAAGGATGTACAACGCGTGATTTAACACGAAGTCTTTCCACTTCACTGTGGTTAACTTCTGACGCAGCGAATACTCCTTTTTATCGTCTATTTTGACAAACTCATTCCCAAGCCAATCCCAGATCGGGATATCCTCTTCTCGTAGGTTTATCAAAGAGAGGTACCAGTTCTTAAAGACCACCCGAGATAAATCTTCCCTAATTTCCCCGTCTCCTTCTATATCGTATTCTTTGAAAAATCTTCTGAGTTTGTGAATTTCCTGTTTTGTAAGCAAAGCAGGGAGTGTTCTCTGAGGAAAGGATGAGAAGACAGAATTTGAAAACATCAGTCGGACGTCTTCAAGTATTGAATGCAGAAAAAAGATAACACGGAAGTAAAAAAACAAAATTTCTTATCAAGTTCACGAACGAGGAATTCGTAAACTTAAAGAGCTTATGTGGGTTTTTACGCCATGAAGTAACAAGGGTTGATGCGGGTGAGCAAACAAATCCCCCAAATGTCGGCTCAGTTCACAAACCAGTGTTTTGTCAGGTTTCGTGATACTCTACCGATACCCATTCTTACCCCTCGGGGGGGGGGGGGGGGAGAAAGAGGGGCGAGGCACTGTGGAATGGCCTTCCTGATAACATCAGTCAACTACACCATCATAATTTCGTTTACAAGCCTTTCAACTGTCCAGAAACTAATACATCTGTTTTGAACGAGAGGACGAGTCTTGCTAAGGAAAAACTCATCACTATCTACGCTACCAAAGAAAATTGATCAAGAACGTAATTCTCAAGAAAAACTTGCTACGGAATATAGCCACATCTCGGGGGAAAAACAAGTTTGAATCCTGTTGAAGCCTAAGTTTTCAGGCTTTATTGCTGCACTTTAGTTCACTTGTGATCATTTCGTTACTTAAGATCTGTTTTGACCAGCTATAGCAGACTGTTACCTGACCCAAACAGAGGAAATTTGAGTGAGGTGATGAAAATTCTTACGTATGATATCAGATCACAGATCAACCTAACTTTCAAACTCTTTCTCTCACGCCCCTCTCTAGAGTCATCAGAGGCCGGGACGAACAGGGAATCTGAGAACGAGGTTAATCATAGACCATAGATTTATATGTACCTTTCTCCGTTCACTTAACTTCCTGACGCACATAGGAATCGCAAACTCCCACCAGTCAATAAGATCATTGTTGTTCCTATCCATGTCTTCAAATGTCCGCTCCTCCATTAACACTAGATAACTGGGCATTTCTCTGCCAAGTAACTTCCTGTAATACTCCTTTTTGTATGAGAGATACTCCTCTTTGTTAATAAAGGAATCTAAGAGGAGGTAATAGGAAATATACTTGAAGATTCTGATGGAATTGCGGTCGTTTCGCTCACGTCTTACGTCGTATTGCCAATGTCTAGGTCAGTTCGCTAGCGTTAGTTAGCTTTCGACTTTTCGGGCGATTAGAAGTCGAACAAGTTCTGCCGATGGACTCATGAAACGTTTTGTAATACTTTAGCAAAACAACCTTTGAGAGGGTAGCGAACTGCCATGATACGTTGGCGAAACGACTTAAAGAAGTTAGCGAAACAACTCGTAGGCGAAACGACCGCTTTTTTTGAAAAGCAACACTTCAGTTAAATTACATTAAGTCTTACTTCATTATTTCTTACCGACCTTGATTGGTGTCCATTAGATCAAAGGTCTCCATTATATCAATCTTTTCGTTGTCAGATAAAAGATCGAATAAATTTTCCTGCAATAAATTCAATAGCATTACATTATTTAATCCCTGCTGTTTAAATTTTAAAGCTGACAAAGTAGCTTTCCTTTGTTTAGATTTCCACCAGTCCTAGTAAATCGAGAGTGGAAAAGGAAAAGGGATGAGAAAGAGACTCATTCTTGTTATCCTATTATACATGTGCAAAGGGTGAACGTGTTGACAAGGAACGCTTTTCAAATAAACTTCTTGAGTACAGAAACTAAAGTCATCATGTTGGGATATTGAGAGAACACACGGCAAGATTAACAAATGGTAAACACCACAGCGTACACTATTGAGTTATGGATGCACTTGGGAGGTTTGCTAAGCACTCAAGAAGCTAGAGTCGCTCGAGGCGATAGCCGAGAGCGACTCTAGCTTCTTGAGTGCTTAGCAACCCTCCCAAGTGCATCCATAACTCAATAGTGTACGCTGTGGTGTTTATCATTTGTTTTATAACATAACATTGATACATTGTAGCTAAAGAGTTCCCTTTTATTTAACAAATCTTACGTGACCAGAAAATACAAGCGCGCGCGGAAAAATTGTCTTTGCATTTGCTCACGTCAGCAGTGTACACCTATGGGCAAATGGGGGACGCTGAATTGACCAATCAGAGCGCACGCTTTACTTTGGTTATGTTATAATTGTAAATCACTCCCCTCTGGCTCGTAGTTTACAAACCTCTCTCGTATTCTCCCAACATCCCACGTAGATTATTACGCCGGTAAACCGACCAAAAATTCTTTCTCCTGCTTAAATATTTCATGTTGCTAGGAGGTCATGTTCACGAGATCCCACGCTATGAACCTCAACTTACGCAATTACAGCAACTCCAGCCGATTTTTGAATTTGAAAGCGCTAGAGTTTCAACTGCCCTATCTCCTGAAAGATGCCCTTGCTTAGCTAGACAATCAGTGTGATAAACCCTTGGACAGATACGGCAAGGATTGAGAGGACCTTCTTCAATGGAGGAAGAGTGGCATAAATGGCAAAGCGTTTCCCGTTCTGTCTGTAGAGAAAACCGAACATAAAATAAGCTGACACAGGTCTGTTTGAAAAGGAAGGAGAAAACAATGAGAAAGAGAAAAAGCGAAGGATGGAACGAATGTATGAACGAATGAACGGACAGACGATAGTATGAACGGACGAGTACATGAACAAACGAACGTCCGAACGAACGAACGAACGAATAATGGCACGCACGTCCCCCACGAACGAACCAACGTTGTAAGTTATGGTTTAACTTACAATTAGCGCGTCGTTGTAGAAAAATTCCCTGGCCACCTTGTTTTTTTTGACTGACATGGAAGTTCTTTGAGTGAACTTAACGACATCAGTTATCAATTTGAAACGCCCTCGGCCTGTATCTTGGATAGCGGGAACTCTTTCACGGCTGGCTAAGTCTCTCAACGCATTCCATGCAACTCTCGTGTCCTTAATAGCTAGCTTATCGCTGACGTTGACCCTTGAGAAGATAAAAAATCAAAGGGAAACGCGTTAGAATCTTTGTCTCTAACTTTAATTATGGCCCCCTTAAGGGAAAAATCATGAAAAAAGATCTTCAGATCTGAAAACAAACTTACAAAATAAACATTTGTTGGGTAAATCGGCAACCATAATTATATGGCGACCATCTGAGCTGTTGGATGCGATTAGCTCAGTTGGACGACAATAAAAGCAAAATCAAAACACATATTATTAATTGTTGACATTCATATTGAATTTTAATATAACGACTAGATAAATGACAGTTGATCTTTTCAGACATCAACTCTTTTTCATGTAGATCCTCACCTGCGTACAAACTTTAGAATATCCTTCTGGGAACTTGTGGCGTTTATTTGTGGCGATCCATCGACCGCAGCAAGTCGTCCAATGGGTTTATACCCAAACACATTAGATTTCCTGCGAAATTTCAATTTAACTACCTCTTCTATTTGTTGCGATGCATTTGTCCTTTTTGCTTGTGCTTCTTTCGTTCTTGCTTTAAAAACACCCGCTGCTTTTACTGTAGCAAGTGTTTGTTCAGCTTGAACATTTTGCCGTCGACGAATGTTGACAGTGTTTCCCATTTTGCCTCTTAAGCTTACATAATTATGCTTAATATGTGTATTCACATTAGTGTTTTTTCATGCACGCCTTCATTAGCGGCTTACACAAGTAATTAACTATACGTCACAATAGGAGTGATTACACAACAATTGTCCTTAAAAAGCCTATGACATGAATTTTTTTTTCTCGGTTTTCTTAGCTTGATGCAAAAAACGATTTTAACGTTTAATCCGGGCGAAAATGTCTTCAAAATCCCCCCCCCCCTTTTTTTAATTCAAAACACGCGCTATCTGCGAACGAAATTGTCCCCTCTTCCGCGCGCCAAAAACGTCACGTGATTTTTTTTCGTGACGTCAAGTTGTGTACAGCCATCGAAACCAAGTGGATGACCAAGTGAAACTAATTCAAACATATATATGTTTGCAACAGTCACCTGTCATTCTCATTAAATGAAGATATCAGGTCAGTCTCTTCAAACTCGGGATAAACAAACATGACCGGCCAGTGAAGTACACCACTGCTGTCTATGGAGACTTTGAGATCCAGTTCCCCATCGGTCATGGGCCTCGATGACCAAGTGAAACCAAGTGCGGCAAAAAGTGAGAGTTGCTCTAGTAAAAAGAAAAGAGGGGGGAGACGCTGCGTTGCTGGAGCGCCGAAGAGTTGTAAGAACAACTCTTATACCGTTGGAATCTGCATGCACCAGTTGCCAACCGATACATCTTATACATGGAAATGACTTGAGGTATCACCTGCGTTTCTTTACTCTTCGAAACGAAAACACTTCTGCTTATTGGCATGTAAAAAGTATACAAGAGAGTTTTTGAGATGCAGGATTGTGAGGTTCACAAAAGTTGTGCCAGAAAATTAAAATAAATAACAAGCGCCGCATGCCTTAGAGAACTGAAGTTAGACAAAGTTTACGGATTTGTGAATCTCTCAGTCTAACGAAGAAATTATTCAGAGTGTGTATAAAATCAGTCGAATTAAAAAGTTCCCATATCCAAGCCCATTTAAGAAGAGAAAAATGGTCATTTGGCTTGAAAATAAATCTAAATACGGCAAGATACGTTGTTCAACAACGCTTCCGGCCAACGCTTTGTTCGAACGTCGTACAATTATAGCAGGTAAGAGCGAAAAATGTCTGTATATCGATTACCCTGCTTGAACAAATAAAAACAATTTTCTCTTCGATAAGTTTGTAGTTGTAACCGACCTGCCCCTGTTGCTACAAGACTTTTCTCATCTTTTTAATGCTGATTCTATCTTTCAGTGTCGGCCAAAAGGACCGAATGAAATTCTTGCCCTTTAACTCTGCGTTTTAACATCCTACCGCAAAAAAGTTCTTGTGTTATTACAAATGCAACGGCGAGGATGTTTCCGCGGCTTCAAGGGCTCAAACGCAAGCTAACTGCAAAAAGAATTTTTGCTTACGGACGCAAAAAGAAGCCCTTGCGCGTGCAATATTTCTAGGCAGTACTTTACACTGCACAGTAAGTTCATATATCTGCGCAACAGAAGGCAATTTTATTTGGTTATCTTATCATGTTTTCAGTTTAGTCAACTGCTGTTTAACTTCAACAATTGCAAGTCTGCCGGAGAAATAAGCGCAAACACAGGTTTGGCTGGGTGTAGATATCAATTAACTTTTCCGATAAAAGAGATCTTTCAATTCTTGGGCAAGTTTGACTGCGAGTACGAATTATGACTTCCAGTTCTTTGCCAATTGCTGAGGAAATAAAAACCTCGTGAAGTTTTAGTGTGTAGCTTATGAGCAATTACGTGTGCATGGGTATTGTCGAAGGAAAGAATCGAGCCTTTTCCTGACACAAAATTTTTATTACTGCAACAATGTCCCTATCTTTTATTTGCCATTACTATTTTCAAAAACTCGTCCAGTAGTATTGACAGATTTTGCGTTTTTCCACCAAAATAAAGCGGGTTCGCGTGCACCTATCACTCTATGTCTGAAAATTTCGAACTCTTTTCTTTTGTAATAAATATTGAATCAAATTTACAATATTAGTGAGTTAATCACTACTCACTTCTCTTTTACAATGATATATTGACATTTTCGGTCACCAGCTTGAAGTAAGGTTCTTTAGAAAACTCCGTTCTGTCTTTAAGATCTATCCTTAGACAATAAATGTCCTATCGTATGAAACAATGCGTTGTGTATACTTACTGCCCATATTTGTCACGTGTGATTAACAAGCCCACAAAGAATACTTCAATACAATGTTTCGAGACGACAATTAACGTGCCGAATGCTCTCACATCCCCGCATTGATCTTTTACTCGACAACTTGAATCGGAAACCCTTCGGCATCTCCTCGGAATATCTCGGGGTACAGCGCACATAGACCCAACCTTGTACCGAATACACGTGTCATCGTTCAACTTGACATCGCTGGAGGAAAGTTGTCCGGAATGCAGACTCTTTACTTAGGATAATAAATGCCGGTGTTCTCTGTTTTACCACAAACCTAACCACCGAGAAAACCAAAAAAACAAAAACACAGAGCTGACTAACCGGAAAATCAAGATAAAACATCCTGTTTAGAAATACAAGAAACCTTCCGTGAAAAGGGCCTCCAATCCAGAAATCTTTTTTCATGCAAAAAGTTCTGTCAACCTCTTTTGAAACTTTTTGACGAAACAAACAGCGAGGGCACTGTCTTTGTTACCGCGGATAAGCAATATTCCATGAGGCATTGAAACTGGAACAAATCCAGCACGATGAGCTTCCTAGATCGCTAGCTACCTTTTGTGTTTTACTCTTTTTTTCCAACCTGTATTAGACATGTTTTCCATATGTAAAGCCAACATTTGCCTGTCTTATAGATACTTACCAGGTAGGAAAAAAAATTTGTTTGTTCAAACAGTGTTTTATCCGTTCTATTATTAGGCAAACCTAAATGAGACATACCGAACGACTCACCTCGAGTCCGAAAGTATATCTTTAAGGAAGCTGCTATTTTTCACCAAACATAGCTTTTCTCTTGCTGAGTCCTCAAAATAAACCTGGAGAGATTTAACAACAGTTTGGTTATTAGAACATAAATGCAAAATATATGCTTGAAACTTTTGCAAAAAAACTCCATGGAAAATGAAGGCTTTGCAGAAAATCTAAGGCACGCAGAGCTTTTTTCCTTAGATGCACTCTTCGGTATTCTCGAGAAGCAACGACGTCATTGAGGAGGGAGGAGCGCGGGCTCACTTCCCATCAACGGGCTGGTCAAAGTTCATAAAGAAAATTCAATTATAAAAGTCACGTGATATTACCTAGAGAAAGATCATTTAGGACAGAAATGTAAGTAAAGTATCGCAGTCATTAACATAAAGCACAACTTTATAATAACAAATAAATAAACGAACAACCTGTCACCGACACTGAGCTGAATAATAGCCTATTTCCAAATTACCCTTGGCCTCATTTTCAAAACGAGGCCTGGTGCTCAACCATTCTTGTGAAAACGAGTTTAATTTGCATGTGAATGAAAACTTATAATCATATGAAAGGATGAGCACCAGGACTCGTTTTGAAAATGAGGCCAAGGGCAATTCGGAAATGGGCTATTGTTTCAGAATATACCACACAGCAACTAATAAAATTAGTTTATATATGTCAATATACCAAAAAATGGTCAGAAATTAAATTGTTGACGCACCATTTTGTCTCTTTAGCAGCTCGGAGGTGAATACTACTTGCTAATCACTACCGAACAGCCAATCAGCGTGCGCAAAAAGCACTTTTCATCTGTGTGGAATACACTAAATACAGTTATTATAAATCTCAGTTCGAGCGTCTGCTACGTGTGGTCATTTTTACGTGCCGTCAATTTTACGTGCCGTAATTCACGGTGCAGCCCGCTAAATTCAACAGTTTGTTTAAATTAAACTCTCCCCCCTCCATTTGAACACTGAGATATAATAAATACTTTACTAATCTCCTTGTCTCGGTCCGTACGGTAAGTCGAGGAACATTACTCTGCTCGGATTTAAGGTCCGCGCGCTTTGGCCATAAATCCGAGCGGGAAAAGTCAGCCCACCACTTATAGCACGGGCCTTAAACTCGGTTAGTAAGAGGTATTCTTATATATCTACCTCGATATTTGCGAGAGTGTATTTCCTATCCTTGTCCCAGGGAGGAGATTCTTCCTCAAGCATGGCATACAGGTGATCTGCCATTCTACAAAACCGAAACGACTGTTATCACCAAAAGGACTGACAAATGCTCAATAAACAGGTCACTTAACTGAAAGAAAAAGGCCATCTGATCATTTAAGAACAAAGGGCGAATTAGAACAGTTTTCAATTCACTGTTGAAAAACTAAAACCAGAGTATTCACTACAGCCAATTATAACGAAGAAAAACATCATCATTAGCCAATGAGAACTCATAACTGCCAAAAGCGCGGGAAAACGCGGGTGGCCAAACACGATTGGTTTTCATTTTGCGCCCAAACCAATCACAGAGCGAGGTAAAGCAGAAGCAACTATTACCTTTGACACTCAACTGAAAATTACGCTACTGATTGATCTTTGTTTTTTGAAACATTTTTCCTCTCCTTTTCCTCTTTTTTAATCTTTTTTTCTACGACAACAACATTTAGGTTGATAACTAACTTAATTATGTATTAGAACGCTACTCGACACAATGGCTGATCAAAGAAAGAAAAATACCTTTAAGAGCCTAGGAGAACTCAAAGTAAAAACAAGCAAATCACGTAAAGCGCGGAAAACCGCGGGCGACGAAGTCGTGATTGGTTTTTAGTTTGTATCTGATTGGTCGAGAATGTGGCGCGAGTTTTCTGGACCAATGACAGCGCGAAGTAAAGCAGAAACAAAGCAATCCCAAATTACTTTCGAACCTCGATTGAATATTGTTCTAAGTAGTTAATAAAATTAGCTTTCAAAAACTTCTGCATGACAATATTCACATTACCATACTACGCTGTAAATTCAAACATAAATATGTTTGCAACAATCACCTGTCATTCTCATTAAATGAAGATATCAGGTCAGTCTCTTCAAACTCGGGATAAACAAACATGACCGGCCAGTGAAGTACACCACTGCTGTCTATGGAGACTTTGAGGTCCAGTCCTCCATCGGTCATGGGCCTCGACAAGTCATTCTCATATTCCAAAGTGACTCCTCGCGCCTGTGAAAAAAAAAGTCAACTAACCCTTTCGCTACCAGCAGTGACCAAGACGTTATTTCTCCTTACAATATCAATACAACATCAAGCAGACAGGTGATGAGAATAAAGTAAACTATCAATTATGGGATTATGTTGTAAGTTCATCCAATATCAAATTCTCAAAACTGACATCCCAAGAATTAATGGCTGACAGTCACGAGAATTACCAATAAGATGTTGGGAGTGAAAGAGTTAAAAACCAAGTAGCCTAGAAACGACTAAGTTCAACTTACCAAAGCAAGTTTAAAAAAGGTACTAAGTTGTTAGAAAATCCAGAACATTCTTTGTGACCAGGGGCCCATTTATCGAAAGTCCCGGTAACTTAAAAGGCCAATAAAGCGGTTCTGTTTTTATTCAAGATTGCGATTTCAAAAAATTTGAAAATAATGAAGTAAAACTATCAGCTAAAGAAACAAAATGGACTGGTTTGGTTGCCAGAAACTGTTTTTGTATCTTTTAAATTTTGACTTTAAAACATGGCTTCAGCTGCTGCAGGCCCACTAAGTTACCAGGACCAGGTCGTTCGAAGGAGGGTTAGGGTTAGTGTGAAATTTGATTTAGATCTAAAAGCTTTAAAAGACAGTTCAGTTTAATTCCATTTGTCTACAATTTGATGATTGAGTACTCTAAAAAGAATTGGGAAAATTATCCCGAAACAGCTTTTGAACAAAGAAATATAGAAACCTGGATTAAAATTTAACCCCGGGTTTGCGTCAGTTAATTGGCCTTTGAGCAACTGGGCCCAGGGCTTTTGAGAAACAGGCCCCCTAGCTTGTTTAACCCTTAAACTCCCAGAAGTGATTAACTAGTGACTTCTCTCTATAATATTGATACATCACTCAGCAAACAGGTAATGAGAAGAGTCTTTTTATAGGATTATACAATTACTGGTGAACCAGTAGTTTCCATTGTGGTCCTTGCAAACAAATGAAACAAAATATGGTCTAAATTGAACATAACATCAAGTTTATCAAAAAATCCTACTTCCTACCAATAATAGGTTGGATAAGACACCTTAACTGCTGATTTCAAAGCCTCTGTTTCAGACATTTCTTTCTTTTCCTTTAACACTGCTTTTCGTTGATCTCTCAGCACTTTTTTCTGTTCCGCAACAGCCTTGTTTCGTAAATCCAAAAGTCTTTGGTTTTGAGCTTCAATCTTATCAAAGTCAAAGATAATTATTTTATTTACTTGCAAATATATAAGGTATTCAAACAGTCTGTGATAACTAGTCCAGCTATCAAATTACAGTTTCTTTTCCAAGAAGACCAACATGGTCATGGGCCATTTCTGAGTAACATGGACTTGTTTTCAAAATGAGACTGGTTGCAATGCTTTTTTAATGAGGATGAGTTTTGAGCGCAGTCACTTGCATTTTGATGCACTTTACATCATTCTTATTTATCTAGTAGTTCTTTTGAGTTCTCACTGGCTCTTTGTGACTTCTACTTCAAACCTGCATGTTTTAATTTGTTGGTCATGATTACCAGCTGTGATTTTAGCTAATTACAACTCTGAAAAGCCTGCTACATGTAAAATAACTATAGGCTAGTGGAGATGAAACTTGGCCAGATTGGAGGGAGAAATGGCATAGAAAACAAATTAATTCAATGTAACAATCAATCAGTGCATCCCATAAGAGTACGTAGGAGGAAAGAAAGATGTGGAGTGCCACCAAGCCTTCACTATTAGTGCTGCACGACATAAGCATCTCCGAATGCCAGATGATTTGAGACACATCAGGGAAAGGTTTGCTGTGGTCTGGTCATTATCAGCACTGGACCCCATTAAGATCTCTTTTCAGCTTGTGTTCCTCAAGGCCTGACGTTCTTCCCTGTGGGCACAGACATACTCGTGCCTAAGTGCTAATAATGAAGGTCTTCTCATAGGCTTAAAGAATGGAAGTGAAACTTGGATATACTGTTTGATAATACCCAGCTATTAAGTGATGAAAAGATGTAAAAGGATACAGCTAATCCATCATCGCACCATTTTACAGCATCCTCAAAATTTTGAAGCTCCACACAAGCAGTAGCTCCTACAAAGGTAACACATTATGCTTGTATAATAACCACATGGATTATCTGGCCAGAGCTTAATAAACCTGTTTCTGTCAAATGAAGCAACTAAAATGTTCAAACATACTGCTCAATTTTATTTCCCTTTAACTTCCTGCAACATCTGTTAATTCTCCCTGTAAATTGATTATGAGAACTAAGTGGAAGATCAAGAAAAAATTTCTACCTCAGTGATATGTTTGGGTATTCTCAGTTAACAATTGGTTCATACGTCAGCGTGCGTTCATCGAGATATGAAGCACGTGGGAAGTATGGAGAGCACGAAAGATGCACAAGAGTTGCTCGAGGCATAGCCGAGAGCAACTCTAGCGTCTTGAGTGCTCTCCATGAATGCACAGCTGATGTATGAACCAATTGTTTTATAACATTTTCAACGCTGTAGTTTATGTGTAAAGGGCAGAAATTGCTTTTCCTATGCTTCAATGTGTTGTTTATTTTGTTTCAGAAAAGTATTTCATCATGCTTCAATGATCTTGTCTCAGATTGGTCAAAAACTGACAGGTGAATTCATGCGTGGAAATGAAGTTAGAGTTCTGAAACGAGATGAAACCATTGATTGTTTTGTTTTCCCTTTCTCTGGGTTCTTTCTCGGGAGTTAAAAAATCCATTTCCAAAGAAAAAGTAGGCAGATCTTTATCGGCTTGTTCGCTTGTTGCCATGTCTAGTTTAACTTTTTTGCGGAAGTTTTTCCTGTTTTTTAATGAAAAATGCTGAAGTCGCTCGCAAGAAAAACATTTTTTTGCTTGGCATTTGTTTGCTGACGTCACCAGCATGCACAAAGGAAAATTGAAGCACGCTCGCGCTATTGAATTTGATTGTATGAATTTACAACCTATGTTATAATACCTGTTTGCTGGATAATGAATGGACATTATAGAGAGAACTTATGTTAATCACTTCTATAGGAGTTAAACAGTTATTTCAAGACAGATAAAAAGCGAAACTAGTTTTTATAGTTCAGTTAAACTAAGCAAAACTTTGGAGCCACAACATTTGCATTTACCAGTAGACCTATGCCTTTACCTCTTACTATAGCCTTCATGTAAGTTGGCTCTAGCTTCCTTGCAGCGGTTGCATCATTAAGGGCACTACGATTATTTCCTGTCAAAAGAAATTAAGGACTCCGGCTTTAACTCTACATGGAGATCTGGCATTCATTCTCTAATAGTAATTACTTAATATTTAACTGCAAGAAACCTCTAGCCCCTGGAGTCTAGTGAGCCCAACAAGCACATTTATAATATGAATTAGTATAATTTCAGAGCTGAACAAAGAGTTTCCAGCAATCTGATTGGTCAAGCGGTTCCTTATATGACGCTATATAAACTGCTCCGCACGGTTTATATAAAATGTTAAACTAAAATGTTAATAAATGTTACTAAAATGTTATGATTTTAGAAATTTCTCTGTTGTTCAGCTCTGAAATTATACTAAAACAATTATTCGCCTCAGGTTCGGTGAATATTGTCGAACAATCCCCTCGACTTCATCTCGGGGATTATTCGACGATATTCACCTCACCTTCGGCGAATAATAAATTATTGTTAAATATGAACTATTCTCCAAAAGCAGAGGTAGTTACTTACTGAGCTGTGAAGCAGTGAGACAAAATACCCACCACTACCAGGAAATAATTTATTGAGGTGAACGGTTGTTTTAGTATAGACTACAACAGTGACAGAGATAATAATTTATAGCACAAAAAGATGATTTTAACTCATTTACCTGCACCAATAACAAGGACATTCCAAGTTTAAGCAGCCTGAATCAGAGTACACCTTCCACACTATCCACTGTTTTAGTATATACTAAATACCATTATCATTATTAATCGATAGATAAATGATATTACTATACATTAGACTTAATTAGTGTGAAACATCTCATTGGTCAAGAGCATTCAGTCAAAATACAGTAGCATGTGAAGTTGACATAAACCCAATATCTGTTGCATATACTGGGTTATGTCAAGTTCAAAGTCTACCTAGTTTCCAAGCCCCTTGTCCGTGTAGTGTTGTCAAACTTTTGCAAAAAATGGCTGAATGCTTCGCCTCTGTTTCAAAGCAAAGGGAACTGAAATTATCAAAGACCCAGAATTTGCAGAGGCCAAAAAAGTCTTTGTAGCAAAGAGTGTTGATTTGAAATGGCAAAATAATTCAAAAACACTTTTGATTCACAAGAGTTGACAAGAGGCACTAGATGTATGTGCAAAATGTATATTAAAACAATTATCAAATTTGTTATTGAATGATGTTGTGAATCATCATAACTTCCTGTCTGTGTTATCTGCCGAAGCTGAAGGCTTCAGCAGATAACTTAGACCTCAGTTTTGATAATTCATGATATCATACTCAACCTCCTCCAATAATTGCATAATGTCCCTGAAAGCTACCTTTCTTCTTCAAGTGCTAGTAAGGCTACATTTACTAGTTGTCCAAATTAACACAAAATTTCATCGCTGATAGGATTTCATCAGGGCCATGCAGTGCAAAGTATGTCTAACACTATATCCAACCGACATAAATTGCTATTCAGCGGATACTGCTGTCCACAAAAAGTACCACCGCAGAGCAAAATTTATCCAGTGGATGTTGTTATCCACTCTTTGCACAACAGGGGTCAGATTTTAGAGACTTTACCTCCAACAGTTTCCAATGACAGCCTGGTATTTAAAATTTCCCTGCACAAACTGTTGCATTATATATTAAGCACTACTAAGTATTTAACAAAAGACATGTTTCAATATTTTCTAGCACCAAATGTTGGCATGTCAATACTAACCCAGACACAAGTGTGCTGTTGCTCTGTTTGTGTGGAGGATGGCATTGAGATGAGTATCATCACACTTCACCTTGATTGCCTCAGTATATGCCGCAATTGCTTCTTTGAATTTTTTTCTGTTATACTCATAGTTACCATCTTCTTTGTAAGCTTCTGCTCTTGCTGTAAATAAAGCTCATATTACCCAGGGTTTTCCTTTTCGGCCGGCGACCGGCGATTTTCGCCGCCTGCGAACGGCTCCGTCGCCGGCGACTAAAAGAGTCCTTGCTGTTATATAATTTAAAATATTTGAGATAAATAATAAACACTTTGTATGTTGTCTGACAATGACGTATAAGAAACGGAAATCGATAAAAAGTACATATTTCAGCAAAAAACGAAGTAGAATTTTTGCGCGTGTACTGGTACGTGACATTCAGTACAAGTTTGCGCGGTCAAGTCATGTATCACTGGCATCCCTTCAAGCTTAAAGATACGTAAATTATTCAATTTTTGCATTTAAATAAATTACTATTTGAAAGGTCGATTATCTTCTTGATTTATCCGCTTTTAACTGTTTTAGTTAAAACAGATATACTTTAACTGGGAACTACTTATTCTCACTAAGCCAAAGCATCACAAATATTACCTTGGGCCAAGTCCGAAGTAAAGTAAGTCTCAGGCGATCGTGTGGGATGCAATTAATTGCGAAATATTTTCTGTGATGTTCGTATTTTTGTTTACCTTTGATTTCTGTGTCAATATATCTTTATGTGAAATTCTTCCAGATCGATTCGAGTGTTGTTTTACATTAATATTTATAAGCAATGTGCCCGGTATTGCCAATCAACGTGCTAGAAAAGGGCTGCATTTTATCAAATACATTGTCATTTCTTGTGTTGTTAAGCCTGTTCATTTCCTTAATTTAAGCACCCAAAATGCACCAGATTGCATCTCAGAGCGCTCAAATGTTTAAAATTTCCCGGGGGGGGGGGCATGCCCCCGGACCCCCCTAGCTGTCCGCGCCTTCGCCACTCAGGCTGGGCGCTACTCGCCCAAATTGTCTCCGCCTGCTTCCCTTTCATCCGACTTCAACTTTCTTTGAAAAGGAAAACCCTGATTACCTCTGTGAAATGCACTCTTTTACCATGACCTTTTCACTCCCAGGATCTCATTAATAATTTTTGCATTTATTGAATAATTGTAGCCAATGTATCAAAACTTACTTTTCTACAATTTTAAAAAATCTCTGTTGTACGGTCATAGTATAAATTTCATGGCACACAAAAGAACTAAGGAAGAGCAATAATGATTACAATGACAACTTCTTACAATAGCTTAGCCCTTTTACTTTATTTTCAGTAATTCTCCTTACCATCTGTCATAGAATTCTTATGATGTTAGTTTGGAGAATCTGATATTGGATCAATTAATTATCCCCTAATTGACATTTTTCTTTAATCTCACTACTTGTCTGCTTGATGTTGTATTCATTTGATAATGTTAGAAGTTATGTCTTGGTCATTCATGGGAGTCAAAGAGTTAACCAGTCACTCTCAAGATTTGAACATTGATTCTCTTCACTGCCTTTTAAATATTCCTTGCAATTTTTAGCTCTCAGAATCAACTGTGCTAAATCAGACAAAATACCCTGGTTTACTGTATACATTTATTTTTTCTCCTTGCCACCATTCTGCTTGAACGTTCATTGACATTTTGGGGAGCAGTAACTCTTTGGTTGACCCCTTAAACCCTAAGAGTGACCAGCATCTAATTTCTCCTTACAGTAACCGTGCCACCTACTGAATCATTCATTAAAATCATGAGGGTATAGGTAAAGTCTGTTTACAAGCCAGTGACCCATCAGGCTGGCGCTTAACTCCGGTTTCTGTAGCATAAAGCGACTAGGAGTATTTCTACTCCCCTCTGGATGGAATGCTAGTCCATAGCAGGGTTACCCCCAGCATTAAATTTGCCAGTACCCATTCAAACACCTGGGTGAATAGAGGCACTGTGAGCTGAGTAAAGTGTCTTGCTTAAAAACACAACACAATATCTCCGGCCGGGGCTCGAACCCGAACCACTCGATACGGAGTCGAGCACACCAACTATGAGGCCACCACGCCTCTACTTTTATGATCGTGAGGATCAACACAGTAATCACCAACCTAAAAAGCTTTGATTATTAAACATATTCTCCTTGTCAGAAACATAGGAGATGTATAGAGAAGAGCATGGTGAATATGGATGCTGATCTTGGGGTGTGAGGGGTTGACATGCACCCATAACAATAACTCAATAGTCCATTTTACAGTTGCTTGCTTGGTTGCCAAGCCTTTGAACAGGAGTGAGGCTAGGGGTGACCTTGTTATGATACAAACCTTGCTGCCTTTCAAATGTAAATCACATTGTTATCATGCTAACTAGATACAGGTCTCTATCGCAACAAGGTCACCTTTAGCCTCACTCTGAATCAAAGGCTTGGCAACTAAGAACACAACTGTAAAATGGCCTATTGACCAACTTAGGTAGCATTCATTACTTATGGGAGGGGGTGGGCAGGCAAGATTTTCAGTGAGACTATTGTTTTATTTATTTATTGTTTTATAAGGGAATAAATTGTTTTATAAGGGAATAAATATATTACATTTGCATAACCTAACTAACTAAACTTAACTTAACTAACTTAACTAAACATAATCAACCACTACCCACAAATAGCATAGCTAGTCTCGGCGGGCAGTGTGTGGACGCTAAAACATCTTACATAAATAATTTCGGTTCAACGAAAGATTCAATAAATATACAAGAAACAGAAATTAAATATTAAATCATTAATTTAAAAGCAGAAATGACGGTATGAGATAACAATACAGAAATAGAAACACATGACAATAAATAGAAGAATACATAAGTTATACACTACTATTAACTGGATTTAACTTTTGACACATCATTGATTATTCGTTCTACGTCACCATAACTATCTTGAACTTGAAGATTTTGAAACAAAAAAAAAACTAAACAAAATATCCTGACCCTGCTCTGTAAGAATTAAAAATGTCATGACCCCTCTAGCTGTAATTGTAAAAATAGCTAGCCACCCTCCCCCCCTAGGACTATTAAAGTAGCTAGGTTAAAACAAGTGAAAAATATCTTTCACATGTTTAATTTTATTGCAAAAACACATTAACAATACAGTTCTAGAGTTTAAAATCTAAAGTTCATACAAAATGGGTAACATAATATAAGAGATATCCTATGGTACTGTGTCCAGTTTGGTATGGTACCGTGTATAGCTTGAAGAAGAATAGCTTTCCAGTGTATGCAAAGTTAGCTATTGTTCCCTATATCTTGTATGGCAGATAGTAAAAATGTTCTACAAATTTAAACCCACATTTGCATTATGTAACAACACAAAGCTTTTGACCCCCCCACATTATTCCCAAATTTATCTAATGACCCCCCATTTTAGTTCCTGAATTTATCATGACCCCCCCCCCCCTCATTATTCTTGCCAGCCCTCCCCCACCATAAATAATGAAGGTTCCCTTAGGAAATGAATTTTCTCAGGGACCAATCAGAATATAGGAAAAAAATATCTCCTAAGTGAAATGTGAATTCAGGGTTGAGTACTTATTTCTACTTAGCGCCAAAACTTCAGTGGGCTTTTAAACGGTGAGTATTTGATTTTAAGGTTTCTTATCACTTTTGAATAAGGAGCTATTTTCAGAGTCTACATTCTGTAAGTTTTCCCTAGAAAAAAAAGTTATTTGGGGTCTATAAAAACAATGAGCAAATTCTTAAGTCATCACAGATCCCTTATGGAGAAGGAATAAGTCTGATTTACCTTTATTTACACCTCTCCCCTGTATGCTAGGTTTATTTAACCTCATAAAAACTTATGTATATGTGCACGATCCTTCGCAGTAAAGCACTATTTAAGCAATAGTGAAAATCAGACCTGAAAAAAATTCAGGCCTGTACGGGATTCGAACCACTGACCTCTGCGATACTAGTGCAGCGCTCTACCAATTGAGCTAACAAGCCAACTGGAAGCAGGCCATCAGATTAATTTCACATAAACCCGTAGATGATAAATCAAACAACAAACATATGAAATACATATATATGAACTGCGGTTATGAACGTATACGTTTCATGCTCCCAGTTGGCTTGTTAGCTCAATTGGTAGAGCGCTGCACTAGTATCGCAGAGGTCAGTGGTTCGAATCCCGTACAGGCCTGAATTTTTTTCAGGTCTGATTTTCACTATTGCTTAAATAGTGCTTTACTGCGAAGGATCGTGCACATATACATTTCATAACCGCAGTTCATATATATGTATTTCATATGTTTGTTGTTTGATAAAAACTTATATCAAAAGAATTTTTCCAAATTCTAGTTTAATTTTTTCACATCTAATTTTTTAATAAATACTTGTTGCTTACCTACAGGGTCCTCATCTTCGTATTTCAGAGCTTGAATGGCTGACAAGACTGAGTTTTTATCTATTTCTTCCTGTGTAGGAGTTGTTGTCATAAAAAGTGGTGTTTTCTCAAATTCCTAAAGTAAGAGAGAGACAGTGAGTCTCACAGGATTTGAGAAGGCTTTGGAGATTGCACCATCTCCTGGCCACTGTTGATTTTGGTTTAAAAAAAAATTGATGTGAAATTTCTTGATTCTTATCATTTCTTTCTTCTCGCAATCTTTTCAATTTGAAACTGAATCCACATCGTGAGGAGAAATTCCATGTTGGTCACTCCTGAGTGAAAAGGTAAATAGGCCCCAAATAATATGCCCCAAAGAGGGCTCCCAAAAGGGGTTCTAAGAGGCCTGCAGCACAAAGCCAGTAAAAATTAACCCAGATAACCCCCCCCCCTTTCCAAGAGACAATTGCTTTGCCACACCAGGATTGATTCCTCAACATTCTAGAGAAATAGTTTCTAATACCTAAAAGCGTTTATTTCAAAGAAGATATCTCTGATGTCACAAAAAATGATCATTTTACAATAACTTTGTTCCCCGATTTCCCTGATTCGATCGTAAAACATCATGGGCACGCAATAAATTATTCATTGCGTGCCCAGGAGTAAACAATGGGGAACAGGGTTGGCGTAGTGGTGAGAGCGCTCGCCTTCCACCAATGTGTCCCGGGTTCGATTCCCGGACCCGGCGTCATAAGTGGATTGAGTTTGTTGGTTCTCTACTCTGCTCCGAGAGGTTTTTCTCCGGGTACTCCGGTTTTCCCCTCTCCTCAAAAACCATCATCATTTGAATTTATTTAATTTAGAGTTTATTTAGATTTACACACGACCCCACAAGCTGTTCAGCTTTAAACATTATCGTGTCTAAATAAAGGTGTTATTATTATTATTAACACGTGTTGATTAGTTCAGCAAGTGTGCACGCATTTCAACTCCCATACCTCTTCCCAGCTTTCTTCTTTAAATGAAATCTCACGCTTTTTACCACTAGATCTCTCTTTCATGAATTCGTCGATTTCCTCGTCGAGTTCAGCGGCTGTCTTCCTAGTCGATGGGCCTTTATTGTCTGCCATGTTGTATACTAAACGAAGAAATTCTACAGGCGCAAGAGAGGCGCGCACTGAAAGACAACCGACGAGTACTAGAAACGAGTTTCTGAGCCTTGTTTCTGGTAACCAGCACCTCGATGTCATGCGCAGTGTTATTACGCGGGTAAACCAAAATGGCGCATAGTAACTCCAATTTTTTTTTCCTGGTTTTGTCTGGTCACTATTTTTCGGCATCTAATCTGTTTTAGACATATGCATTGAAGAGAGCAGGAACAGAATATTTTAATTCAGGATCCATGCGAGCAATTCATACGATAGAATGAATCAGGGGGCGAGGATACTCAGTGCGTTATCTCGCATCGGTTATCCGAAGGCTAACCAGTTTGAGGGAGACAGTTTTGATTGGCTATTCGATTGCGAGTCAGTTGTTCCATTCCTGGAATGGTTTTGTGAAAATATCCACGAGTCAAATGTTGTATCCCTTGAAGATCTGAAGAGGTAAGAGAACAAAGACTTAAAAAGTCCTTCATTTTCACTAAAGCTTACATGTATGTATGTGACTTCCTTAAACAATGCGCATATTTAAGGTAACCAGTCGAAGAGTTGTTTCGCTGTTTACTAATTTATATTTTAAAAGAGTTATTATACCTGTGCGCTGATGTTATTATTGTACACACAAGACTGTCGACTTGTATCGGCTGAAGTGTTTGTATAGATGACATTCCTATGTCATGGTAATCATAATTATTACAAAGATTTAAGTTAAAAACTTTAAATATTACTGAAAAAAACCAACGTACCTGCTGGTACGTTGGTTAAGACTAGCTTAATTCTTAAGATTGATCGAACTAAGCATGCATTCGTTAGCTTTGAGAGGTGAAGAATAATATCTCTGGCTGTATAAACTCTAATTGTGTAGGTAACTGTAGGTTGAGATAGAATAAATATATGAAAATCATATATTTTGAACTGCGGTATTTGATACGTATGATGGACGATCCTCGCAGTAGATAGCGCTATTTGAGCAATAGCGAAATTCAGACCTGAAAAAAATCAGGCCTGTACGGGACTCGAACCACTGACCTCTGCGACTAGTATCGCAGAGGTCAGTGGTTCGAGTCCCGTACAGGCCTGATTTTTTTCAGGTCTGAATTTCGCTATTGCTCAAATAGCGCTATCTACTGCGAGGATCGTCCATCATACGTAACTGTAGGTTATAGTGTACGTTGATAGAGACAGCTGTAGTTGCTGAAAAGATCTTTCACAGTTTAACTGCAGTGAGGGCAAATTAGGCCTGCTCTGCAGCCTATGGTATATCTACAAGAAATCTGCCATATGTACTGTTCATCAGCCTTTTTCTCAAAAGCCCAGTTAACTCAATGGATAGAGCGCTGGACTGTTGTGCGGGAGGTTGAGGGTTCGAGCCCCGGCCGGACCAACACTCAAGGTCTTAAAATAATTGAGAAGAATATGCTACCTTTCAATAACATCAAGAAATTGTTAGATAATGTAGTCTTCTTGGATAGGGACAAATAAATGAAGGTCCTGTCTCCTGCAGGGTTAGGGGTAGGAAACGTTAATTTCCCACGCACGAGATTACTGTTTGATGGATGTCCTCCCCTGGGGTGGGATGGGTGGATTAATAATATTTGAATGTATTTAATACGAGTCGCTGGCTCATTGTACATCTCGAATTGAAATAAATGAACAGACAGACAGACAGCCCCATAGTAACCTGTTTTCAGATGAAAAATCAGTTTAATACTTTGCACCATAACATCATGTGCATTCACCATAACATACAGTAGTTTGCATTCAGGGAAGCAGGGATGGCGTAGTGGTGAGAGCACTCGCCTCCCAGCAATGTGGCCCGGGTCTGATTCCCAGACCTGACGCCATAAGTGGATGGAGTGTGTGTTGGTTCTCTTCTCTGCCTCGAGGGGTTTTCTCCAGGTTCTCCAGTTTTCCTCCCTCACCACAAACCAACATACAGCTGATACCAGCTGACTGTAAGCTGTACTCCAAGATCTCACATGGACCGTATGGCGGCTGCCAGAGGCGCCATTGTAAGCTTTCGGTTCGACCTTGTTGAGCTGCATCGTTGCTATACTTTGTGACAGCGATTAGCAGTGACAATTATTATTATTATTCTCTATACGATTCTCCATGCTTTTCAAAGAGAATTTGTTTAACAATCAATAGCTTGTATTTTATGCGTGATTCAAGGTTAATGCTATGCAGTAAAATCATTAAGGGCTTGTCATTCTTAGGGGTCAAATGGTAAAGTGGCATTGTAACTAAATTGCATTCATTTTTCTACAGATTTGATGAACTACAGTCATCTGGTGCACATATTCTTGAGGTTAGTTACATTAATAGACTCGGCAATATATCAATTCATACATATAAAAGTACGTATAGCTGTCAGTAAGCTAGAATTGCTAAACTGTCAAAGAAATCAGTACAGATGAAAGGAATGCAGTTATTACCATAGTTATAAATGTGATTTAAAAAAGGATTAGAGAAGTACATACACAGGTAGTTTGTATTAATAGAAGTTTACCCAAATTATTCTTCTTCAGAGTGATGAAGTTGACAAAACTTTATCAATGTTGCTGCATGAGGAAGAAGAATTGTCTGGTGAAACCTTGAGGTAAAGTGTACATCTGCAATCCATTTGTCAGCACTCTTGTATTTTTTCTGTGACACCGTAATTTGTTTTGATTAAATCATATGATAAGCATGCTTGATTTTCTTTTGATGTTATGTTGAGAAGCACTAAAGACAGTTACTTAATATATGGCTTTTATGGCATAAAAATTATGTGTTATTGAACAAATGTGAAGTCAAGATGGTTGAATATTGGCTGTTCTTTTTTTTGCATTTTTAAGGACCAAGACGAAATCAAAGTCCATGAAAACACAAAAACAGTATGAGGCTAAAATCCAGCCATCTTGACCAAACAAACTTGGTCAAAAAAGGATTTATTTTATACATGTATAATTAGGTAAATGATCAAAGAACAATAAGAATCCTGATTGACATTTGTTTAGTGAAAAAATAAAAGGTTTTTAAAAACTTCCACAAATGCAAATTCTGTTCTCGCTTAGGAAAAAGACACTACAACTCATGTAACTTCTCTCGTATTGTTTTCTGTTAAACAAAACCAGACACTGCCTTTCAATTTTTTTTATTTTCCAGGATTTGTAGCATAATAAACTCACAAAAATTGTTTGTATTGACTGACCTTTGCCACTTTTTGTGACTCCAGCACTGGCAGACTTTCAAAATTACAAATGATATTTTGTAAGTCCTTTCTATACAATTTCTTTTTTGATGGGTGAGATCAAAGTGGGCAAAACTATCTTGGCTTCATATTGCCCACAAGTGCTACCAGCTATATAATAAATGTTATCACTATTTCATATTTACCCCTTAGAGCCTGCTGGTTTTATTTTTGTATTAATACCTTTTTTTCTAATAATATTGTCATAATCAATTACTCTGATAAAAGAGTACACTGTATTTTTAATTTTAAACCTAGAATTGTGGCATTTTACATTTTGTACTGGCAGAATTGAGGTTGACTTGCTAGGGAAAGAGGTACAATTGATGAAACAAAGACTGCAAAAGATAGTTTCCCAAAGGAATAAATTAAGGTAAAGTGCTATTACATTTATGTTGAGAAATATTTATTTTTAAGTACTGTAACAATTGATAAAAGTAAACTGTTTTTTCCCTATTCCAAGATCACAGTGCAAAAGTTCCCTCTCCTTTCAAGCACAGTTCATTGTACAAGTCAAAAGTAATCAGCAAAAAAATTATCTAATGTTCAAATGAATTAAAAACTTCGCTTGTCATTGTTTTTGTTTAGGTGAGTTGTTTTCACCCAAACCATAGATAAAGCTTTGAAAGAGGACCTTCCTTGGAGTTTGTTGTATAATTATTTATTCTAGACTACAGTGTTATTCACAGTAATACTGAAATGGGAAAGCTATCAGTGCAAACATTTAATGTTTGGAACTTTTTATTTTCTTCACACACTGCACCATTAATTTTGGTCGACTTGTTTCCTCCAATAAGGCCAGTTGTACGCTTTTTGCATGTGGTTCCTTCTTGATTTTGTCTTCTTTATTTCAGCTTTTCAATCTTTTTAATCATAATGTGTATTCTTACCCAAACAACATAAAAAGCTTCAAAAGAGGATCTTCCTCTGAGTTTTTCTAACTTAGAATTACAGTGTATTCCAGACTACAGTGTTCTTCACAGTAATGCTGAAATCAGTGCAGAAATGTTTGGAGATTCTAAAATTCTTCACACACTACATCAATGCAGCCAACTTGTTTCTTTCCATTAGGCCAATTCTGGGCATTTTAGACATGTGTCCTTTTCGATTTTGTCTTCTTTATTTCAACATTTTAATTTTATATAATTGATAAGCAGTTTTTAAATTAAACTAACATAGACCACTTTCATAAATGGCTGCCGGATTAATAATTATTCTTTTGTTTAAATTTAAATTAGCCCTTCTGGCCTTGCTTGAGATAATGTATTCTTTTGAATTTTGTTCAGGAGAATGAGGCTAGAAGGGCTAATTTAGATTTAAACAAAAGAATACTAATCTGGCAGCCATTTATGAAAGTGGCCTATTACGTTACATATGTGGCCCCCATCCATGTAAAACAGTCAACATTCATTCCAGACAAGTTCATTACTGTCAAGTTAATGCCTCCCAGTTAGCTCAATGGATATAGCGCTGGACTGTTGTGCGGGAGGTCGAGGGTTCGAGCCCTGGCCATACCAACACTCAAGGTCTTAAAATAATTGAGAGGAATATGCCACCTTTCTATACCATCAAGAAATTAATGGTTAGATATTCTAATCTTCTTGGATAGGGACGGATAAATGGAGGTCCCGTCTCCTGCAGGGTTAGGGGTAGGAGACATTAATTTGCCATGCACAAGATTACTGTGTGATGGATATCCTCCCCTAGGGTGGGATGGGTGGGAGTATTTAGCATGTGCATGTTCTTACGAGCTTTGTTGTAAGCTCTTTAGTGTTCAACGTGGATAAAATAATTATACATGTACTTACTTACTTACTTGCTTGCTTGCTTGCTTGCTTGCTTGCTTGCTTGCTTGCTTGCTTGCTTGCTTGCTTGTTTGCTTGCTTACTTCTGTTACATTGTACCTTCTCAGTCTTCATCATACAGGTTTGACTCACAAGCTTTCAAAACTCAGTGGTGTTGTTCAGGAACATAAACAAAATTACAAGAGCAGTCTTGAGTCCAGTCAAACTGACAATACACAGGTAAAAGATTGAAAGCTTTGAAATCATTGAGGAAGAGTTTTTTGGTCTTGTCCCCATGAGGAATCTCAAACCTTCAGATTCGGTGCTCCAATGTTCTACATCCCGTCCCGTAAACTCTACAAGAAGGGACTGTTTAAAAAAGGAAACTTTAGATGCTGAAGTTAGTATGTAAGAATTCATTAATCTCATGAATGCTATTCATTTTCGCCATTATTACTTTATAATATTCAGATGAACTCCACCTTAAAGCAGTTAGAAGAATCTGTTTCACAGATGGTGGCATTGTACGGAGGACAAGAAGGTGAGCCATTATACATGCAGACAAACAAAGATACAATGTACATGCAGTCAAGCCTGTAATAGCCAGCACAATATAAGGAATCACCCTGCATTGAGTAGCCAGTTGTCAAAGTCCTGAAATTTCTCTGGGACTGTAATTTACTCTATTAAGCAATCATCTCTAGAAAGCAGTCATGGTCTCTCTCAACTGAGTCCCAAGCACCTGTTTGTATTGTCTTCACCTGTATTTAACAGTCACTTTAAGGAGAACCTCTCATCTAAAACTAGGAATAAATTTTCGAGTCAAATGTATTCCATGTCTATCTATGGCAACACCATTGCTAGCCTGTTGCTACTGATTATTAACCATTTATACCCGAACATCACTTTGCATATTCTCCATACTGTTCTCTATACATTTCTTAAGGTGCTGACAAGAAGAATTTGTTTAACAATCAAGAGCTTCTTGTAATTTTGAGGCTAATATTGTAAGGAGAAATTACTCTAAGGGTTCAAAGTGTTAACAGATAACTTGGAAACATAATGGATTATCCATAAATCATCTGCATCGTGGAACTTTTTTCTTTTAATATTTTAAATACATGGCAAAAAGGATCTTCCCCAGCCACCCACTGCACCATCTGCTCCCAGCCCACTCCTGCAAGTACCTAATTACAACTTAAGGCAGAAAACACAAATTAAAGTGTTATCTCTTCTGAAACATTCAGATATGTAGGACAACGAGAACGGAGGACTTTTTTACATTTGAATATTATAAATGATTCAATTGTTATTGTCATTAAAATACACCTCGATAATTCAGGTCCTTTACTGCCAGAGAGTTTAATAAACTAGTCATTTAGAGTTTAACAAACTAGTCATTTTTTAAATCTTACATGTATATTGTAAATGGTCACACACATTAAAGTGAAACTTTCCCCTTATTCTAGGTGGAAATGATTGTGAGTCATTTTTGTCACAGCTGCCCTATGACAGTTACTACACATCTGAGGAGAGATTTACTGGAGAATTAACTGCTTATACCAAGAAACAGTTCTTTGAGGTAAAATAACAATACAAAAGTATTGGTAACTAACAAAAATTGAGACATACATGTACAGGGTTCGTACAGGTCATGGAAAACCTGGAAAGTCATGGAATTTCAACATTTCATTTTCCAGGCCTGGAAAGTCATGAAATTTAGGTGTGGGTCATGGAAAATCAATATGCTCTCTACGAGTGAAAGGCAACAAGACCCAAAGTTGAAAAGTTAACTGACGAATCCAAAAATCAGATTTAATTTCATTATAAATAAACAGAAGCACGCGTTGTGAGAATGTTTGCAAACAGGTCATGGAATCTTTCAAAAGGTCATGGAAAAAGTCATGGAAAGTTATGGAATTTTAACAGGTCAGAAGTGTACGAACCCTGATTTACATTGTACACCATCAAGATCTCAGAAGTAACTCTCCTCACTCTCTGCTACACAGTTCTTATGATTTTATATGTAAAAGTAATTCAGAGAATTTGGTTTTGGATCAACTAATAATCCCTTGATTGTTATTATTTTCCTTTATTCTCATCACTTGTCATTTTTTTAATGTATTGATGTTGTAAGGAGGAATTCTGTCTTTAGCCAGCTCTTCTAAACATTACATATTAAATAATCATGTGCATTGACCACTTTCATAAATGGCTGCTGGATTAATATTCTTTTGTTTGAATTTAAATTAGTCTTTCTGGCCTCGCTTGAGATAATGTATTCTTTTGAATTTTGTACTGGAGAACGAGGCCAGAAAGGCTAATTTAAAATTAAACAAAAGAATATTAATCTGGTAGCTATTTATGAAAGTGGTCTATGGTATGATAAACTAGATGTAATATAGCTTGTCTTTAGTTTGAAGGTAAAGTAAGTCAACCTTCAGATATTTGCTTTGACAGGGTTGAACACCCTGCATTTTCTTTTTTTTGTAGGGAATTGCTGAGATGGCAGGAGGACAAGAGAAATCAAGATATGAACTACTGGAAATAAGTGATCCTTCAACCCTGCTAGTGAGAGGTTAGGACCGAACACTACAGTATCCAACTGACATGTACATAAATTTGTGTAGAAGAATATTATTGTATCATGAGTTGTGATGTACAACCTAATTTCTTACATTGTGCTGTGCACATATCACACTTGTCATGGTAGACCTCCATTGGCTGCCTGTAAAATTTAGAATAATTTTTAAAGTTATTTACCTTTCTCAAAGTCATTAATAATTCATCAAGTTACAGACCAATCACGATACACCAATTTAGCCACATGTGCCATGTGTGCGTTTAGAAACCCCGGTGAAACACTAGACAGAGGCTTTTCCACTATACTTTGATGAAGTATCAAACCCTAGAGCTTGATAAAAATGTCAAACCCCACTGATGCCAAAATCATTCAGAATTTTTTCATTGTTCTTGGCTAATGATGCACGATTGAGAAGCAATTTCAAAAACTCGTGCTTTGGGTTTCATCGGGGTTTTCAAACACTCGAAAACAATAAAAGCACGTGGCCTATGGCCTCGTGCTCTCATCAGTTTTCTTGAAAACATAAATAATAAAACTGATGAAAGCACGAGGCCATAGGCCTCGTGCTTTCATCAGTTTTGTCGTGTTTGGAAACCCTGATGAAACACGAAGCACGAGTTTTTGAAATAATTAAAGCCGTACATGGTCTTGCACCTACATATCTCACTAGTCTTTTATCTCCTAAACAGTCTAGCTATAACCTTAGGTCTATTGGTAACCACATTCTTGCAAGGCCCAAAATCAAATCAGCCAAGACGACTGGAGACAGAGCCTTTGCGGTTGCTGCTCCAGTCTTATGGAATGCATTGCCACCCAGTCTTGGGAATGTTGGCAGTATTACTTTATTCAAGAAACAATCAAAGACACATCTTTTTAGGGAAGCATATTTTTAGATATTTTACAGTTTTTAACTATCGGACATTTTATTATTATATTACATTGTTAGTTAGCCACATCTTTCAATTTTATCTGCTGTATAAAGTGTTATATTATTTAAGCGCTATTGACCGAATCGAAATATGGCGTCCAACTTGAAATACCATTGTTTTAGACTTACTAGCCTCGTCTTGACGTGGAAACACAAAAGGATTATCACATGTGTGAGAGGCTGGTAAGTCCAGAACAATGGCAATTCAAATTGGACGCCATATTTCGATTCGGTCAATACATGTATCAAATGTAATAATAATATCATTAAATTGTAAATAATATTTTCACAGTCAGTTTTCTTTTCAACTTGTAAAGCACATTAGATCATATATCTAAGAAATTTTGCACTATAGAAATAATAAAATTATTATTATTATTATTATTATAATTATTATTATGCAAGTCTGCCTCCTCACTTTTTCTCCTCTTCCCTTCTGTTCACCTCTTCCTTTCATCCTTACCTTTGTCCAGATTTCCCCCTCTTTAATAATATTTTATTTCTGATTTTTTTTTTTTTTTTATCATTTCCTAAAAGATCATTTCTATTAATTTTCTTTCAGGTGAGAATAATGAAGTTAACCTCAATGACTGTGAAGAGCTTGCAAGACTGCAGTCTGTGTAAGTTTTTATTTAGCATATTAATGACTGGCTAAAAATGAGTAAATCTGTCTTGAACCCCTTAACATCTGAACAACAGTATGCATATTCTCCATGCTGTTCTCTGTACATTTCTTAAGGTGCTGACTGGGGGAATTTGTTTAACAGTCAAGAGCTTCTTAAGTTGTTGATCATTTCCTTTATTCTCCTGACCTTAATGCGTGATTTAGGGGTGATATTGTAAGAAGAAATTAGATGCTAGTCACTTTTAGGGGTTAGAGGGTTTAAGTCTCTGACTATTATTTTTAGTTGTTGTAACATGCTCATGCAAACTTTGCCCAGCATCTAAAGAAAAATGATTTCATCATGTATATGTTGCAGGTAATTTTTTTTCTAAGGTAATTTTAATTTTTCAAAGACAACAAATTTGCACAAGCCTGTTGGGTGAGTGCAATTTGTAGTCTTACACCAAATCACATAAGTAATCATGTGTTATCACTTATTAATAATTTACATGAAAAATGCATCATAGAAAATTAAGGTTACCGTGCACCTTCAGGGGTGTCTCGCGTGCAAGCAATGTAGCGCGTCCAGTTTAAACATTAGATATCTAAACCCCTATATCAAATTAAAGCTTATGGGACTGGCTATCAGACTGCACCAAAAATTATTTTTGGAAAAAATTAACTGTCAAATTTTTCATGACTTCTAAATGCAAGCGCCTGAATCACCTTTTAAGAGCTACAAGTCAAAGGGAATTTTTTCGATTGCTCTCAAATTTTGACAGTAGCTAGTTTTACATATAAACAACAAAAAGTTGTCTCCGAATTTTTTATTTCTAAATACTTTTTTTTCAACAACGATTTTTGTACGATCACTACATTTTTTTAAGTAATATGTCAAAAATGTTCTGTAACTTTTCACTGAAATTGAATATGACAAATCGCAGACTCTGTTTTTTAGTGCTTTGGCCCCAGAAACGGAGGAACACATCAAATGAGCGAAAAACAAAATTCGCTTTAACGTGTAACGTTCAAAAGGTGATTTGGGCGCTCGCATTTAGAAGTCGTGAAAAATTCGACAATTTATTTTTTTCAAAATTTTTGGTATAGTCTGATAGCCAGTCCTATAAGCTTTGATTTGATATAGGGGTTTAGATATCTACAGTTTAAACCGGATGCGCTACATTGCTTGCACGCGAGACACCCCTGAAGGTGCACGGTAACCTTAAGACAGACTAAATTTTGAGAACGCACATGCTACTTGTAATTTGCTCGGTGTTACATGAAAAAAAAGCACTCATTTTCACCCAATCGGAAGCATATGCTTTTTTCATGTACTGTACATGTACTTGCATTATTAACAACAAAACCTGTTTATTTCAAGTGACGTGGATCATTTGTATGTTTCATTTATGGTCCTAGTTATGCTTCAAGTGAAAGTAGAAGAATTCATAACATGGCTACAGCAACGGGAGTTACTGCAGCAGTTAAAGCAGCTGAGGAGAAGCTAAGAAACTCATCATGGGAGACAAACACACCAAGCAGTGATATGTTAAGGTCAGACACATTTATACAACTTTACACCAATATCTCTTTGTTATTGTTTTTATTCATTTTATAAACTTACAGTAGTGTGCGAGAGGGTTAGGTTAAGGATATGCTGTGACTGGCTGTTGCATTTTGTCTACACGTTACTAATCAACCTGACTTGATCACTGTTTTAGCCGGAGGGCAGACAGGCTGATAAATGATTTGACTTAAAGGTGGATTGTTTAGATGACAGAATGACATACTACGTAAATGACTGACTGACTGACTGACTGACTGACAGACTCACTGACTCACTGACTGACTGACTGACTGACAGACTGAATGACTGACTGACTGACAGACTGACTGACAGACTGACTGATTGACTGACTGACAGACAGACTGACAGACAGACTGACTGACTGATCGACTGACTGACTGATTGACTGACTGATTGACTGACTTACAGACTGACAGACAGACTGACTGACTAACTGAGAACTGGCTCTTTGACTTAATCACTGACTAACGGCTGGACTGACTGACTAGTTGTCTGTCCAATTGACTGTTTGACTGAAATTTTAACTGACTGACCTCTCGGCTGACAAACCATCCACCCATACTGTTGACCAGCCAACAAATTTTTGATTGATACTCTAAAAACTACGCTTTTACCCACTTTCCAAAATCAGCATCTTTTTGTTACTAGTGCCAAACTTACTGAAGCACAAAAAGCTCTTTCTCAAGTCAAGATGGAGATTGGAGAGCTCACTGAGAAGGCCCTTCCTGGATTGGTGCAAGAGCTAGGAGAGCTTCAGGCAACAAGTATCTTGAAAGGGGACTATGAGTTGAAGATAGCAAGACAAGATTACTTTACTTCCAAACAAGATCAGGTAGGTTTTTTTTTTTTCCCTTGTTTCTCTACCTAGCTCAAAATCTACCATCTTATTCTGTTTGCTCGCATGAGACTTTCGACATTCTGATTATAGCAGTGTACAGGATGCGTGTCACATATTAACCAAGAAATAGTCTGCACCATGGTGACTTGATGTCGGATAGAGGTCGTGGTTGTGGTTGTTCTCATCTTGGTGAATACACTTCCATATGAAGTTTAATTGTTTGTTTCACCATGTAGGCACCTCGAGACAACTTGTTATGCTTCATACACCAAAAGGTTCTCTGTAGCATCGGAATACGGTTCCGAAGGTCTGGGGTCTGATTGTTCATTGGAACTCACTTTTTTTCTTTGTCTAACGCTCGTGACATGACAGATAACATCTTTAGTAATCAGGTAAGTATGTTGGCCCACAGAAACGTTAAGGAGACAACCAAGCATCAAGCAATTTGGTAATATCAACTAAGTTGAAATTGTTAACTGGCCACCGTAAAGAGTTAAAAAGCTGACGTTTCGAGCGTTAGCCCTTCGTCCTTCGCTCAGACGAAGGGCTAACGCTCAGCTTTTTAACTCGTTACGGTGGCCAATTTACAATTTCAACTTGGTTGATATTACCAAATTACCTTGTTACCCCCACCGACGCAGCACCACAGTTTCTTCAGAAACTTATCCCCTTTATTCAAGTATCAAACAGTCTGGATGATAACTATTTATAACTTCACAGTTGACGTGTCCCTTATTTCGAAATGTATTCCGAAAGCTCGATTTGAATCTTCCAATATTTCGCTCGAAGTGTTGTGATATTCCGCGCATTCTCTTTGTTGTTGGAGCAGTGACGCGTCGACAGATACAATTGAGGGTCGAAAGTTATCCCAGATTTCAATTGGTTTTGCTTTATTCGCTCTGTGATTGGTCCAGAAAACCTGCGCCACTTCCTCTACCAATCAGATGCAAAGCTAAAAAACCAACCAAAACTTGGTCGCTCGTGTTTTCCCGCGCTGACTTCTCATTGGCTCTTTAAGGTATTTCCTTTCTTCTGATTGGCCGTTGTGATTACTTTGGGTACGGTTTTACGAAACTCAGTCGAGAAGCGCTTTTATTCAGTCGAAGTGACTTTTCTCCCGATTTTTTGCTAGTTTTCGAATGAGGGAAATGCGCAAAATATATTTTTTATTGTTTTTGCGCGGTACTGTATGACTTTCTATGTAAGTCATGCATAGATTACACCCTAACCACTGAACCTCAGAGAGACTTGAGGTCACAGTTCCGAGTTTCTAGACACTAGAAGAATTTTCTTGCCTCTGGATCCGAGATTTTGACTAAATTGCGATTTACTTTTTCTAACCTTATTTTTTTGGTTTTTCAGGTCATCACCCAGCTTTTACTTCAGCGTTCTCGGCACGAGTTTCTCTCAATGGCACTTGAGGTTGAAGGACGCAAGAACCGTGACGTTCATCGTTTGTTCAGCACCTTGGAGAGTACACTTGGTGATGCAGTCAAAGGAATTGATGCTCGATTTGTATCCTGTGGATACGGTTACCAGTTATATCAAGAACAATTGCAAAATTTCACAAAATTACATACTTCTTTGCTTGCTGGAAGAATTTCTAAGTTGCGCTTCGATCATGGCTAAAAATCTGGAGAGGCTATCGCATGCATGCACCCTTACAAAGTCCATTGTAATCACTTTAGCGCAGTTATCATATTGAATAAAGGCTGATAGTTTCGAAAGAAACTGTTTGGGGCTGCGTCAGTGGGAGTAACGAAATAATTTGGATATATCAACAAAGTTGAAGTGGTAAAATGGCCACCGTAACGATTAAAAAAGCTGACGTTTCGAGCGTTAGCCCTTCGCTCCGACGAAGGGCTAACGTTCGAAACGTCAGCTTTTGTAATCGTTACGGTGGCCAATTTACCACTTCAACTTTGTTGATATATCCAAATTATATCATATTGAGTAGATTAGCGGGGAAGTTTTGAACCAGAGATGGTCGTATCGTGCGGTGCTGCATGGCAGACCGTAGCGATGCCAGTGCAATGGATGTTATAATTCATGCTAATATGAGTACTGTGACACGAGAAGTTGTTTCATTGTGAATCAAATGATTTGAATATATCAACAAAGCTGAAATGGTAAATTGGCCGCCGTTACGATTATAAAAGCTGACGTTTCGAGCGTTAGTCCTTCATCGTAGCGAATCATTCGCTCCGACGAAGGGCTAACGCTCGAAACGTCAGCTTTTATAATCGTAACGGCGGCCAATTTACCATTTCAACTTTGTTGATATATTCAAATTATTTCGTTACCCCCACTGACGCAGCCCCAAACAGTTTCTTTAGAAACTATCAGCCTTTATTCATTGTGAATCAAATGATGTCACACAGCTTTTTACATTATTCTTTTGGGAAACGATACTTCAAACGTTTACTATGGGGTAGTGAGTGCACTTGACCTTTTAGAAGCTTAGATGCCTCTTGACAGTTTCGATACCTTTAGTTTCGCCCGTTTCACTGATACCTTTTTGTACTGTGTATTCTTGCTTGAGAAGGAACACTTTATGTTCAGGTCATTTCCTTGACAATTGCCAAAGGCAATTATGGATGAGCATGCCCTTCACCCTCCCCACCCATCCCGTGGGACAATTGACAGCCGAGATCATTTTATGGAAGGGTTGTATCGTATTCTTGAAAGCTCACCCGAGGTGGAAGAGGACAGCAAGAAGGAGATTTTTCTGGCTTATAGTCAGCTTGTGCAATGGAGTCAGCGGTTAGCAGGACAGATGGAGTCACTCACTACGTCCCTGGCCTCCTCAGGCAGCAGACAGGAGGAAGCCTGGAAACAACTGTAAGTTCTCGTCATTTGTTGTTGTGGTTTTCTTTTTATTAAACATATCTATTTTAACGTCAGAGTAACTTTGGGACCAGTCATTATTTATTGCCCGGGGGGGAGAGATAGGAAGACAGATTTTGGTCATGTCAGGACAAAATTTACCTTATCCCCATAAGGCTCTGTAATATCCATATGATCCTCTTCCCCCCCCCCCCCCCCACTCATTAGCTGTCAATTCTCTCTAGTTCCCCCTTTATACTCTGTTAGCGATAACTGATCCCCTAGAAATAAGTGATGTTGGTCCTTCACTGCAATTGAAATTTATGTCTCCAAGAATTGAAGGGAGGGGATGAGAAAAGTGGGTAGAATGAGGAAATCGGGGAAATATTTCTTATTTCCTAAGCTTTCTGAACTTGGTGTTATCATTACATAGTGAAGGAGGGTTCAATGGAATCCGTTCCGCTGGTCAGTTACTACTACGACGTGACATTTGTAACATTTTTGAGACTCAAATTATCGGATTCTGTGTGTTCTTCTAGAGGTTGAAATTATGACAAATAAGGTAAAATGAGACTGGTTAATTGAGGGGAATACAAACGACAAGTTTGAATTATTATTATTGACTTGTTTTGAAGTTTACTGTTTGCGTGCAATGAACAGCACCCCACACATGTACAGCAAGATCTACTGGTGTGAACACGCAGCTACTTACTTACATGTGTGAGGCTCAACAACAGCAATACACTCGAATGTCTGACATTATCACTGAACAGTAACGGGAATTATTACACGACTCGGGCAGTCAGAGGGCCAATAACTAAAATCGACCAATCAAAATGCTTTATTGCCGGTCCAATATTCTCTAAGTATTGGACCGGGTACTGTCCCGAATGGTCCCGAATGATAGCGCACTTGTATCCCTTTGAACTTCAGTCGTATAATAAATCTCTTATTAACCAAGCTTGCTCGGGACCGTACTGGAAGAATATCGGCCCTCGGTCTTTTTTGTACGGACCGAGCTGCGCTCGGTCCGTACTGTCAAGACCTCAGGCCGATATTCTCCCAGTACGGCCCTCGCGCTTGGATAATAAGATATATATCTAAACATGTTTAGCGTCCATCGTTAACTGTTAAATGTTGTAACACAAATATAGGGAGAGTAACCTTCAACAGTGTATGAAGACAGTTTATGGAGAATCTGCTACGACAGGTGGTCTTCCTCATTTGAACCCACAGGTAATGATCCTCCGGCTATAAAAACGCGGCCAGGAAATCTTAATCCGTTTCTTAGCCGTGTTTTTTTACGTAGGTGTTTGATTAGTCACCTTACATATCCCACAACGACATGCATGATCCTATTCGTAAAAGAAAGCTCGGTCATTTTCTTATGTTAATACATTGTTCTTGTAGCTTTTAAAGACGTGAACTCCCTTTGCTTCCTCTTCAGCGTATAGCAGATGGTCTAAGTCAGTTTGATGAACTTCTGGTCACCTTAGAGAAGTCCATAAAAGATATTATAAAAGAATGTGAGGCCAAGAAAAAGGTATGGCAATGATATAGTTACAATGTGAAAAAGCACTTCACCGAAATGGCGGAGAGTTGTTAGTGTCGTAAGTTAAATTCCCGTGACGTAATTTTGAGTTTTTTGGTCTCCAGGTCCTTCGCTCTGACAGCCTGAAGCTTATGGAAAGGGAGCTGTTTATATATTTCTTCACAGACCCTCCTCGTCTTAAACGAGCCATCGCTGAGTTATCAGCCCGCGTAGATGCGCAAATAGTTTCCACGAAATGAGAGCTGTGTGTATTTTACATTTAGGTAAACACTGGCGTTGACAATCAGTAACCCTCAACAACAGCTTTTCTTCAAAATGTGAGCCTTTATATACATAAGGTTTTGTACTACCTTAGAACGCTTAGAATAGATGAATTTACCGAAAGAGCTCCCGCTGAATGCGTCCTTAATTTGCATAAGATGCCCATGAAAGTCGCAGAAACTACGAGCGGATATTAACACACAACCCACAATTCCTCTTTTCGCTCTGGCGAAGGCTAACACCCGCTCATGTCAGCTTAAGTAACCCTGGTAATAATAGTCGCACTGTAACAAAATTCCCGGGGAGTTTTAGGCCTTCCGAGCAGAATTTCTAGGAAAACAAATTGTTGGGTGCTCCTGTCTTTTGAGTTTCTTTCGTTGGTTTTGATAGCCAAACATGTACCACGGGTTTGATAGCCAAACATGTACTATTTATATGTATAAATATATCCGATAAAATACGAATGTACTGTTTAACACGGGCAGTTTATAAAAACACAAAACATTTTGAAGTGTGACTAGGTTCCTTTGAAACCAACAGCTTTCTAAGTACACTGTCTGGGATACATGTATACATAATAATTACAGTATTTGTTCTTCTGATGCACCAGGCTTGGTGATATCTGCAAAAGGATATTGTTCATCAGCTTCAAGAAGAGTTCTGGTAAATTTGCAAATGCACCACCTGGCCCCTGGCACCAAACTATTTAACTTGATCTTTCAAGACCTTCGTTCTTGACAACAATCAGCGTAGCGTAATACCAAGTTCAAATAAACGCTGTCTGCCCGACTTTTATCTACTTAGGGGGCCCGACGTTTAATCGAGAAAATACGGTATATTAGTATCAAGTCGTACACAACACCCCTACAAACTTAACAGTACGAAGAAATAAGTTTATGTAGTAAAACTAAAGCTTAGACGCAATCAAAAGCTTACCCATACATATACTTGCCCTTCAGCCTTCATCTGTCTACATTCATATTGAGACTTTGTCTTTGACTGTGAAACAACTTGTCAACTAAAAGACAAACAAGATGATTTAAGTTACTCTATTTAAGTAAGAGTACCAAAAGACGGCTAACGGAGAAAATAAACGCTAATTTGTAGCAAATGCCAAACTTATTTTCTCACGCGTGCGGCTCGCCCGCCAAATTAACGTGGACGACCTCACCTTACAAGGACTGCCGGGAAGTTACACGCATCACGCGCGTTATCTACGCGAGTAGTTGATATTTCATTGTGGTGTTTTGCGTGAATGAAGTACAAGCAACGGCGGCCTATTAAATTAGACTAAAGTTTTTACAGGTTAAATTTGCTTGACATAGCTCAAAGTGGGATAAACGGGGCGTGTTAGAGTACTAATAAAACGTTTCTGGTCCCTAACTTTAGTCTTAGGTCTTTCATTCTCAAGCCTCCCCATGATTTTCCTTCGCAAAATGCACCAGTGACAGGTTATTGTTGCTTGTGAGTTGAAACCAAATTGAACGACAAATACCGGAACACAAGCTTACAGAACCGTCATAGCGCCTTAGTCGAGTGACAACCGGAGACCATTACCCGAGAGTACATCTCCCATACTTTGCCAGGGCCTATGTCACAGGCCTTTTTTTTTTTCTTTTTAGACAATTTTTCTATTATTTTTCCCTCGAACTGATGTTAGTTCCAGTCGTCATCAGTAAATATCTGTTATTAGACTTTCTGTCACTGAGTATATTTACGAGTTGGGCCGTAGGGCTCGTCAAAATACAAACAACGAGTAAAAATACTCAGCGACACTACACAAAAAAACGTCTTATAAGAGATTTATCATCCAACACACCAAATTGTTCTTCAGTGCGGGCGAATTTCGCGGATATTTCCGGAGTACAAATATCGTGATATTTGTACTCGTCTCGCGCGTACAGTTGGATAATAACACGATATATGAAGAAACAAAGCAAAACATTGACCAAACCTTTTTTGCGTCGAAAGTAACCGGTCCCTGCTGTTTGCTGATTGGTTTGTGAGGTTCCCGCGTTGTCTGAATTCGCGAAAAAATCATTAAGAGGGACCTTTTAAAAGCAACGACGACGACGGCAGTGAGAACGTCATTTCAAAATAGTAGTTCACTCTTTCGTAACTATTTTACGATTATTCCTATTAGTCTCACTGGTACAACGTGGGCGAACTACTGATGCGGGAACCAACTTTTTTAGAACAGCTTTAAAACTAAAAGGGAGGATGAAAAATTCACCATCATGGGCTGACGTTCTACACAAAACCTTGAATTTAGGCATTTCACGTTGTTGTTTTGTAGAGGTCGGCGAAGAAATGAAACAAAGTGTATGATGCACGTGCAGAGCCATTTTTTTTTTTTGCTTATTTAACCTATTGTTTTGTGGCATTCTCGTTGGCGTCGTCGTCGTCGTTGCTTAAGGTCCCTAATAGCTCTGTAGAAACGCCGTAACAACAAGGCAGTTGAACAATCCAGGTAAAGGACTCCCGGTGACAGCCCACACATAAACACAGCTTTATGCGCAATGACGTCATCATGAGTAACTGGCATTATAGGGATTCAAACCTCAGGAAATGACTTGATACCTTGGTGCTGAAAGTATTTCATGTTATAGCTAAGTTTCAATATTATTTTATTCGATCGTGCCCACCGCTGGATGCTAAGTTTTCCTTGATTAGTTTGCATAAGATGCTCATGAAAGTAGCAGAAACTACGAGCGGATCATTAACACAACCCACAATTTCTCTATTCGCTCTGGCGAAGGGCAACACTCGCTAACGCAGCTTAAGAAGCTCTTTACGGTAGCCAATTTACGCTTCTAATTCATTGGATAAAACCAATGAGTAATCTTGTAATACCCCCACCTCCCTCCCACCGTCGCAGCATCACATTTGCCCCACCCCCACCCCTCTATACTAGCAGATCTGGTTCAAAGGAATAGAACAAGGTATTTTCAAGACTTCAAATACCCAAACCTCTTGTTTCCCAGAGGAAACTAGAGGATCTGGTTCAAAGGAATTCAACAAGGTATTTTCAAGACTTCAAATACCTAAACCTCTTGTTTCCTAGAGGAAACGAGGTATTTTATTGGCCCAAACTCACAGATCAACGGTAGTCAATATCAACAGCGGTCGTGAGCATGATGGGAAAATATAAAACAGTATTTTAAGATACTTCAACTCATTGTAGTAGTTTCCTGTGTTTGTGAATAATTGTATAGTTCAGCCTTGCAAGGCGTCATACACACCAAGTACATGATTCCGATGCAGGAACTCAGTTAGAAATTTTGTTCATGAGCATTTTATAAATGAACTTCTAGTTGATATTCGTGTTAACTATCCGCATGCGAACATTATTCCCTATTCCCAGGCCCCACCGGTCAACCTTCTCCATTTCACTCAAGCTTGCTCTGAAGGGAAAGGGGTGGGGGGTAGGGAGAAATTCGAACCTAAATTGAAACGAGTTTGACTTCCCTCACTCTTTTCCTAACTCGTATGTAGGTCGACTCTTCATCCATCGGCACTAAGGTGAATCTTTGTAGTTCAATATAACGAAAACCGAAAATGACTTGTTTGAGGAGAAAACTACATCTTAAATGAAAGATTAGTCATAGTTTGATAACAAATGTCTCTCTTGCGGTTCAGTACAGTTTTTGCAACTTATGTTGTGATTTTTTTATAGTTATTTTTATTATACCTGTCTCCATTTATTAATTTATTTCAAAACAATTTACATTTCGACAGATGTTTTCAACAACAAAAGCAATATGCCTCAACTACAAATGCAGCTAAGCTTATTGATCGCTTTTCGATTGAGTATTGCAAAATCAAAACCAATCACAACAGCCAATGAGAACAAAGAAAAATATCTAAAGGACCCAATGGGAACAAAGAAAAATACCAAAATGAACCATTGAGGGAAACGGAAAATACCAAGAGGAGCCAATGAGAACAAAGGAAAATAACAAAATGAACCAGTGAGAAAAAAGGAAAATACCAAAAGGGGCCAATGAGAGTAACAGGAGAATATCAAAAGGAGTCAATGAGAACAAAGGGAAGTACCAAAAGGAGCCAATAAGAACAAAAGAAATACCAAAAAGAGCCAATGAGAACGAAGGAAAAATACCAGAAGGAGCCAATTAGAACTCAAAGTTAAAACCAGGCAAACTCTGTGAAGCGCCGGAAAGTGTAGAAGACGAAACGCCGATTGGTTTGAGTTTCGCACCTGACTGATTAAGAGAATGGCGCGAAATTTTCTAGACCAATCACAGAGCGAGATAAATCAAACAAAATGGAGGCCTGATTTCAACACTCAATTGAAAATGCTCTTCACAGAAAAAGTTATTGCTTCTATTCAATGGCGCTATGAACGCTGACTCTATAAACAGCTAGTTAAAAGACATAATGCCTCTTCTAGATCCCTGAAATTTCACCTTCTGTACCCTTTTTATTACAATTAAGAATGCTTTGAATTGATTTTTACAATGCAGTTTAGACAGTTTTCTTTTTTCGGTGTTATTAGTTCCAAATTTGTCCCGTTTTTTTTTTTCGGCGTTAGAAGTTTAGATTCTGAGACTTGTATTGTTTAGATCAATAGGCGACTGTAGCATAGCTAAACAATCATCTCTCTTGTGAGGATATCCGTAAGACTCTATTAAGCCGTTCTTCATTCCATTCCACGAGGCTAGTTTCCTAAGAGGCGTTTAGCACAATTCCACGATCAAAAGTTAAATTTGCTTTTGTGTTATTTTAGATAAAACCACAACCCACCCTTACAACTTGACCCTTAAACTCTCAGAAATGATTAACACAACTCACTATATTGTTCATACGTTGTCCAGCAAACAGCAACTGAGAATACTCAAACTTATCAGGTAGACTGAGTCATCTTAATCTTAAACCAAATTCTCGTAGCCAATTAAGTGTGTAGTAACTAGAGGGGAGAATTAAAGATTAGATCTTGAGAAATAAATACGGAAACTTTGCTATTTTTTTTTTCTCCCCGGTGTAAAGTTTGTTCAGAATGACTAGATGTCAAATTTATCTACAAGTGGCTTCTAAGAAGTATACATGTTGACCAACAAGTTTTTGTACAAATTACCTTGTGATGTTTATCCTCGTTCCAGAGGCAGATTATCTTTAAAAGATCATCGTCTAGATGGCAAATTTTTCTATTTGCTCTTCCTAAACTTGCTAGATTACGAGGCGAGCCATAGTGGTTTCCAAAATTTGGTTATTCGGGCTTGCCTTTTGGTGTCATGATGAGTCTGTTTGTGTTCTTATATTAAGGCAAGAGAAAATCATGGTAGAGGGAAGGAGGCTTCTGGTCCTGGCCTCGGGATATGTCACTTTCACTCACGTTTATAGATAATTTCGAACGAAAGTACGTTTTTCGAGAAGTCTGCATCACATCTAGAGTTATTTTCTCTTGACTGGAGGTAACTTGTTTCAATTCTTATGGTTGAGCTTTTTCATTCAGGAAACAGAACCGAAAGTTTTCACATGAGAGATTCTGGAGGAGTTTTAACGACACGAAAAATAAAACAAACTCAACCTGTTAACAAAGCTATCAGTTTTTAAGACCATCACGAGGACGCCTGACAAAGGTATAAACCCAAAAGCTTTTTGCCTTGTCTAATTTCAATCATACTTAGGCTATGCCCACCCAATACACAAGATTGAACAAAAGAAACGAGGACGGAAAGAGAAATCTGCAGAGATTGTTCAGCGCCACTCCGAGGTTATCCCTGGTGACTTTTATCGGCAGTCCGCAAAGCTTCTTGGGAAAGCGTTGCGTTAAAAGAGTCCTCTTTTTGAGACCAGACACGCTGCGAACGATGGGATACACTGCTCCTTGAGAGTCTGCCACGAAGTACGAAACACGGCTTCGAATGTCTGGCTCTTCTGGCATCTAGAGTTATGAGAATGATTGAAAGTTAGTATTTAGTGGGCTGTTGAGCGTTAGCCACGTCATTGTCATGTTTTTTCGTGTGAGGCACTTTATTTTGAAAGTGTCTGTTGGTAACTTTTATTTAATGATAGTAAATTTACCTGCATCGAGATCACCTCGGCTGGAGGTTCACCGCTGACCGACCTCGGCGGGCACTGCTGTTTGTTTACCCGTCGATCAAAGCGGAAGATCAACAGACACATGATCAGCGACATGAACACGAAGATGAACGAAGTCATCATGTACCAATCTATCGCCTTCGGGTAACTGACTCGGGGCATGGTACTGTTACTGGAACCTAGTAAAAATACGATCGTGAGCACGGTTGTGATCCCGAGTGCTATTCGGTCGCCGATGTTGTCTCGATCCATCCAGAACACGATCCAGCTCATAATGACCATGATGATGCAGGGAACATAGAAGTTAATGAGGTAGTAACCGATCCGACGACTGAATGTGAAAGTTACTATCATGTCACGGTATTTACCTGCAAGCCAAACAGAGATTTATATCTAAGATTCTCTTAACGATTTTCACAGATGGTCGAACTCGCCAGGCCCCAAAACTGTTACCTGATATTTTTACAAAAGGAAGAAGGTCCATTCTGAGGTCTGATTCATCATGAGGAGTCAGAAATTTTCCCACGCTCATGATTAGACGAAAAACGTTCTTTTTCTGAACTGAACTCAAAATTTACCAACTTGGTTATTCTTTTACACCATCTTTCTTATTTTTTGTACACACATGATGCTCCCAACTCGTTGGTCCTTGCAAAAGCAGGACGTGTGTAACATACTGGACTTCTTAATGCCCCTGGCTCGCCATAAATTCTCCGTGACTCAAGTGCTAGAACATGTGAGCGAAGAATCCGAGGGTCAGAGGTTTCGATTCCTTATGGGTGCTCTAGAATTTTTTTTCTTTGTCCCCATGCTCGTGACTGGACGAAAATACATTTTCCCCTTGAGGAATTATATATTTCTCTCGGTTTAACTTAACCTTATCAGACAGATGAACTAAACCTTTATTTAAGTTTGTACCTGCAACATACTCTACATCGTCGATAGTGTATTCTGTCTTGGTCAAATCAAACTCCGCTAGCTCCATGTTGAGGATGTTTACTGGTTTGGGGTACTGCCATTGATATTCTACCATGTCTCTGGTGAAGGCAACTTGAAAAGGTAACAGCAGCAAACAGAGTGCTTAGTCAGTTTTCTTTACCATACTATTCGAAATTCCTGTTTGTAAATATTAAGAGAGGAGACTGGCACGAGTCCGTTCCGTTTTACGAGTGCCCTTTACGGTCTTTGTGTCAAAGCGACGGACCTCATTTTAATCCTACAGTAGCAGAGGTCTCAGTTGTTTTCCTCTCGTATTTGTTGTGAGTTTAGTCTGCTATCAGCGCACAAAATTAGGCGCCTTTGTTACATGAAAAAGGGGGAGGTTTTTTACGACTAATGCTTAAAATTTGTCAATTTTTACGCCTTACGTCTGTTTTTTTTTTTTTTTTTTCGTGTTACGGTTCTCCTTCAAGGCTTTCCTACGAGGCGGCTTGTGAATCCGCTGGTTCACCTCTCGCACGCCAAGCCTCTTTCGAAAAAATCAAACTAACAAGAACAAACCCTGCTCATACTTACAACTTTCAAGAATCAGGCTACACTTCTGGACATCCGTCGGAAACTTTTGTAAATACATCCGACAGGAAGCAGCTACAACTAACCTGCAACAGAAGAAAGAAATTTCCAACATATTCCTTGAATTCCAATAAGTGATTAACATGTAACTTCTCCCCATAATATCCATAAAGTATTCAGCAAACAGGTGAAGAGAACACTCAAACTTATCAGGGATAATGTTATCTTCACCTACAACAAAATTCTGTAACTAATTTACGAGGACAGAGCTGAATAACGTATACGCATGCGCCAGGTTTTGCCGCGGAAACACGGATTTTGAGTCGTTCGCATGGTTGATTTCCTATTCTGTTGCTTCGAGGCGTTATTTTCCTTGCCGCTTTTCTTTTACAGAACAACCTAAAAAAATTTGGTACACCCCCTAAAAAATTTTCAAAAATTAATTTTTCCTTTAAACCTTTAGAAATAGGAAAGTGCCTTCGACGAAAACAGAGTTCCACGGTTTTAAAGGTCAGCCCTTATTATTTTCCGCTAATTTCGCTTAACTTTAGACTAGGACACTTGAGCCTGCGTTGTTGACCGCATACCCGCTGACCTAGCATCTCATTATTCAGCTCTGTCAAGGACATTTGCAGCAGCTAAAGGGGAGAATTAACAATCACATCATGGGAAGAGGCTGTTCTCATAATACCTGCTACCAAGCTTGGTCAGGTTCCTGAAGAAGTCAATGAGCGGGGAGTGAAAACCTTAAGACTTGTGGGGGGGAGGGGGGGAGGAGAGGGGTTGAACCTGACTGTAATTACGTAGGAATAAAGGCTGATAGTTTCTAAAGAAACTGTTTGGGGCTGCGTCGGTGGGGCTAACGAAATAATTTGGATATATCAACAAAGTTGAAATGGTAAATTGGCCACCGTCACGACTACAAAAGCTCCGACGAAGAGCTAACGCTCGAAACGTCAGCTTTTGTAATTGTTACGGTGGCCAATTTACCATTTCAAGTTTGTTGATATATCCAAATTATTTTGTAATTACATAGATAACAAAGAATTCTGGGCGTTTGACTTCTGAGGTAAATCATATCACTGATAACAGTGATCATCCTAACAATGACAATTATATTGTAAAGATGATGATGGCAGTAGCCAATAAAAGTTAAAATTTAGATTGTGCACAATTCAAGAGCATGATCAAACGCACTTTCTCCATTGAGATTTAAAAGAATTTGAAAATAAAAACGGTTCTCCTCAATACATCCATGAAGCTATAGAAAACAAAAATTAACTTCAAAGAGTGTAAGTGAATTTCTCACATTAAAAGCGCGTCCTTTGGGGTAGTAAAGCAAAATCAAAGAAGTACGTTCTGGAATATTTTTGACACAATTGAAAACTGGCCCAACGTTTCTGTGCTTTTCATTACTTAGCGTTTCTTAATTTTTCATTCGTCGTCTAGAAGAGGGATCCGTTTGTTTAATTAAATCCACTATTCAGGGATGGATCCAGGATTTTTGTTATAAGATGCTCCACTAAGGAATGAAGAAATTGACGGGTGGCGTAAACAAAAACGAGAGATACGGCTTTTATAATGAACACTGCTGAGGATACACAGCCAAAAATACAGCAAGTTTCTATAACCGTGAAATTATAGTAGAAATCAGGTCATCTCCTGCTCCCCTCCTCAAGGTGTGCCCCTGTTATTGCATGTTATTGCACGTTATTGCACGTTATTGCACGTTATTGCACGTTATTGCATGTTATTGCATGTTATTGCATGTTTTCGCTCAATTACCTCGAACTAAAGTAGACTCTACCATCTTTTGAAATCAGAGCCAGTTGATTGTCCTCGTACAGCTTGTAGTCGTTCATGTTTGTAAAGTAGGTGTCTGGACGCCATATTTTCTCCACATCTTTGCCTTTCACTGGCAACGTCCCATCCAACAAATGTTCTAACCTTTTATCGACCCATTCCTGACGCAAGAACATCGATGTTGTAAATTCCTTTTGAAAAAAATAAAGGAGCAGTCACTATTTTTCATCAAGGGTGGGGTGGGAGGGGTTGGAGAATTTTAGCGGGATCACGGGATTCTCAAGGGGAACAGACGGTGGATCAGTCATCACCAATAGAGTATAAAGGGGGGCTATAGAAAATTGACTGTTAACGACGGGGGGAGGGATGGTGATAAGAATGTCACTGAGTCCGATCATTTTGAAAATGGTATCGAAGTGTGGTTTACAGTTAGTTATAAAGCTATTGCACTTGGTAGAAAATTAAGGGGTGTTCTTCACCGGCCTTATGTTGCTATGGGAATTTGATAGGACAGTTATTACTATTTGTTTATTTCGATCTTAATCCGTTGACAAGGTATCATCCTAGTGCAAAGCGGGAGTATTGTCAATTAAAATGCAAGTAAATGACATAGACATTTCCAATAAGCTCATATTTTGTAAGGACAGAAGCATGGCTTATAATTTGAGGAAAAATGACACACAGGACCTTGTCCCAAATTTTAGCAGAACTTACGGTCTCAAATATAGTTTTCTTAACCGTATCGTTGGTGAAAAGAATAGCTTACCTAATCACATTAGAGAATCAGATAGCATTGAAACTTTTAAAAGGAATGTTTTAAGTTTTATTAAGGATAAGGATAATTAGGGCATCTATTTTTATATTTCTATATAGTTTTGCTATATTAATTTTTTTTAATTAGAGGGGGCATCCCTTGTATGGTGCGTCAGCGCTTTTGGTTGTCTCCTTCTCCACAATTTTTCCTTTCATGGTTTTTATTAACCTTAATTGTAATTAATATTAATTGTTTGTGTATTCTTGTGGAGTGAATTTGTAACAAAATAAATAAATAAATAAATAAATAAAAGTACTGACAACTCATCAGCCAATTAATAGTAAAAGAAATATATCTACTCACCATATTCGATTCCTTTATATTTGTAAAAGATTGAACCGCCATGCTGAGTTTTACACGAACTGGATCCCCTAAGGAAAAGATGGATTTTAATTCCTTTTCAAAGTTTGCTTTCTTCTAATCTTCACTCGTCAACACCCTTGTCAGGGGATTTATTTGTCCCGTACGAGCTTTCAAGAGTTGGGAATTGGTCGTGATAAATTCTTTCAACGATATGCATTAGCTATCAACCACTATTTGTCGTGGTAATACTAAGTAAGCCCTTTAGATAAGTTTGTCTTCCAAATGAGAACTTCCAGAGATTCCTTTCCATATAAACTTAAAGACGAGATTAAAATTTCTCCCTTTTGGCTGCCGTATACTTATATTTCCCTGTTACTTAGTGCGGAGAGCTTGACTTGTTATCAAACTACCAAAAAACCCCAGCTGATCCGTTTGTCTCTTTTCGTCTTCTGTTTCCAGAATAGTATCGCCGTGGGAGGTCGGTTGCAGGATTTTAGTTATGTTACAATCAGATTTACTGGTCTCCGTAAGGTTCCGATATATTATTGTGATTCCCCCCCCCCCCTTCCCCTCCTTGGCAGTTAATTGGCAGTCAATTTTATTTAGTCCCTCCCCTTTATACTCTATTGGCTACGACTGATCTCCTCTCCGATTACCCAGAAAACCATGTGATCCCCAGAGAAATCCTTTGACCCCCCCACCCCTCCCCACCCGCGATAAATAATTACTGGTCCCTAGAGTAATTAGGAAGAAGTTACATACTCATCAGTTTTGGAATTAAGACGTTGAGTCACGTAAGAGTTTAAAGAGGCCATTGAAGAGACTTTACCTCCTGCCTGGGGTCTGGCGTTTTTGTCGTATTTTTTTGTTTTCAGAATCTGAACCAAAATTTCCGTGGCATTTGGTATTTCTGTCCTGTCAATTTTAGCTTTCTCGGCACTGTTGGGATAAAAGTTTGCTATACATCAGGATGGATTTTATTTATAGATACAAGCAAGATGCACCTCTTGTGTAAGGGCGTGGCTAAGTGAGGCAACCTTGCACCAGGGGTCACTCAGCCAGGTGCCTCCCGACCCACCTCCTTCTTTGAAACCGACCGAAAAAGCCGCCAAGTGGGGTCTCGGGGTATCTGTGGGGCACTCTCTCGGTGGAGGAAAAGTTAGGTGTTAACGAAGCACACCCCATCTTTAACCCCCCTGGGAAATTTTGTCTACGTCTCTGTTGTAAGGAAAGGGCTAATAATGAGAAAGAATGAGGCGGTCAGGCTTACAAAGTTAATTCAAATCTTCGACAAAATTCTCGAGACGCTAAAGACAAAATAGTTCTATGGAAACAATCAGAAAAAGTGCAGTTACTTTCAGCATTGGTTAGAGGAAGTGTCTCTTGTAACGCCCCTATGAGAAAGATTTTTTTTTCTTTCTTTATTGTCGGAGACTTGAAGTCTGGTAATAAAGTGTCGTCCAAAGCACTTTGTCGAGGGTTGCAGATTGTAAAGGATTTTAGTCGCGATAGCTCCAATAAGGGTAAAATCCATTTGGCTGACGAAATAGAATTCAAGACTTACCATGCCCCGAAATTTGTCATTAAGAGTAGGTACACCAGCCACCTCGTTAGGTAAGTGTCCATTCTGCTGAGTTGAAAATATCCTAGAACGTCAACAGAATGAAAAATCAGAATAGAGAACATTTTGAGGCGTAGAACTTGAGGTAAATGTATCAAGCCACACGAGTAATAACAAATTCACCTAAAAAAAAAAGGGAACGTTAGTGCTCTGCGCGGAACTCTGGTAGTGAGGCACAACGCACCAGCACTAATTTTGTTTTCCGCTGATTTTCTTTTTTCTTTTGTTTTTTTTTTTTTTTTTTTTTTGAAGCATGCACGACGGATTTCGTCGAAAAGGAGGAACTGCCCGAACTTTTTCAGGAGAATTTGCGACCTTGACAAAATAATGATAGACTCTTAAAAAGTGGAGATACCCAGGTCAATTGTATCTTTTGTTCCAAAAAATCAAAGCATATTAATGGTTTGCAAGAGAAAATATTCTCTTGCGGTAGGCGGAAAAGCGTTGATGCAAAAGTGAAACAACGCGCACACAAAATGGACTGGACACGAGTATGATAAAGTAACTTCAGCTTACTTCGCCAAATTACGAAATTTTATCACACCTGAGTAGAAAAATGCCTATGGACTTGATTTTTTTTTAATTTGATTATTCACGAAACATCGAAAGTTAGTATTAGACAGTAAAATGTCTTGCAACGTAAGGTAAAACCAAACAGCGTACATCATTCATTTACATAATTCTATTGGTAACACGAGATTTGGTTAGCTAGTAGTCGTCAAAGTGCGTCAACATTTTACTTTATTTTTAATTTTTTTCCTCATGCGGGATTTTCCGCGATGTTCCCAAGGAAAACATCACAGGAGGAAGGAAAATACAGCATTTATTATTTATCTGTTATGAGATGGTACTATGTATTTATGTTTGTCCTAAAACAGCCATCAGCGCCTTAAATAGACATGCACAGATTCCGTTCAAAATGATTCCATACATGGTAAATTTTCCAAATTAAAGGTAGAAATCAGAGTGAGCTTATCTCGCTCTAACGGTATTAAAACGTTGATTCCGATGATTTTAGCGCGTTTCGTGGTGATGCTGCCATTGGCTGATCAATTACTTTACCTTGTTAGTTATTTCTGATAATGATCTACTTGGGAAGGGCGTATGAAAATCTCTTAAATATTTTGTCTCGATAATGTCTGGAAAAATTCGAGCTTTATCAAAAGCTGATGTCACTGAAGTTGGAGAAATATAAAGTGGCTTGCCACTGAATTCTTTTCGCTTGTCATTTTAATTTCAATGGCGCATGTTTTTCTGAATAAAATTTTAACTTTTCCAAACTCAGCAGGAAATTTCTGTGGTCTCTCGAGAAGCGATATAAAAACTGTGCCCTAATTTGTGTACCTAAACAAGCAAATTTTGAAAACAAAAAGCAAACTTCGAAAACGTTATTTTGGGGAAAAAAATATCTGTTTGAAAGATGCTGTCTGCTTACATTTATTGTAAACTCAAAGTGGCACTGATTTCTTACCAGAATTTTTCTTGTTTTGCTAAGAATATAATTTGCTGCGAGTAGTCAATGTTCTAGTACTCTAGGTTATAAACGCAAAACAAAAGTGTATTTGCAAGTTTAAATGCTAAGAAACAATACTTATTTTCTACCATGAATGGGAAAAATTCATGATCACAGCAAATTTTCAAGCGAACTGCTAACTTTTCTTCTCAGCAAGGAATACCACACCAGGCACTTACCTTTTTGCTCAATTTCACAGCGACAATCCCTGACTCTTTTGGCGAAAAACGGTTGCATATAAAACATTTAACTTTTAACCCATAAGTCTATCCTCAGTCATTGTTTTTATCGGTGAACATCACGGCTTTTACCTTAAATGTGTTAACAATGCACTCTCGAGAAATATGGCGTTCACATCGAGTGAATATTAAATGATACAGATAAACGTACACTATTAGCTTCATTTTGAATCAGCCAAATAAATTACGGGAGACGCAATTGAGAATAGAGGTATTCAAAATTTACATTAGTTCTTTGACCAGAGTTATTAAATATCCACATTTCATAAGGACACCTTCTTGATCCAATTCAACGTTATAAAATATTTATCACGTTCGGTAAAAAGGATGTCCCTGAGTACGTACCGCAAGCAGAAATAACAGCTTATTCTGGAATTATCTCTCCTATGGAAAACCTGAAACGCAACTCTCTGATGACTACAGTAATTTTTTTTAAATTAACTTTGAGAGATAAGCAACACCCCACATAAAATTGATCTGATAATATAAATTGGCTAACTGTTTCTGCTTTTATTTTCAGAAGTTTTCAAAATAAATGTTTGTCATTCGAATTTCGAAATTTTTCTCTATAGAAGTGTAACACTCGCTCGCCCTTCTCTGTTGCATTTCGCCACAATTAATTATTTGTTGTATTTTTACAGCGATGAATTGTTGTTACGTTTCTCTAAATATGGATTCTTGGAATTCCCTCATTATTTGAAGTTACACAAAACGCAAAATGGGATTCAAGTATTTTAATTTCCAACCGAGTTTCTGCATCTCTAACTGAGAATAACAATCAGTTTGAGACAAGAAACAGGGGTTTGCATGGAAAACAACTGATATTCACATTACATACCTGAAATGGGAGTAGCAACTCTCTTTTCAAGATGAATCTAACAATTAAGAAACTTAATATACTAAATACTGCTTGACTCACCCAAAGGAAACTTAAGAAACTCAGCAAGATAACAAGACCTTTTTGACACATTTAATTTATTCGTGGTTTAGACTTCTTTCCTACCTAAGCACAGTGGTATTCGACGATGGAAAACTGTGGCTTTTTCTGTGAGGGAATTAACCCTGTCACTCCCAAGATCCCATTTGCAAATCTCCTTACTGTTTGCCATACAATTCTTATGATGTTAGTTTGGAGAATTTGATATTGGATAATTCCCAGATTGATATTTTTCTTTATTCTCATCACTTGTCAGCTTGATATTCTACTGATATTGTAAGGAGAAATTCTGTCCTGATCACTCAAGGCAGTTAAAGAGTTAAGACTCAACTTACCCTAACAATGCGAAAACGATATCTAAATAAAAGTTGATGACAACAGACAAATACACCAGCTAAGTGTTCTTGTCTTGATAAAACGCCAAATTCTCCTAACTTATGGGCGAGGAAATAAGTAGCAGCTAAAAGGAGAATCTACTTAACAATTATTTCACGAGCGCGCGTTGGATATGAGATGATAGATAGCCAACGAGGCGCTTAGGGCCGAGTTGGCTATAATCATCTCATATCCAACAAACGCCAGTGGAATAATTGTTTTATTAAAAAAAAAACGCCCCCAAGCTAAGATATTAGACTAATCTTCTGGATTTTATTTTGTGAGAAGAAACTGGATGTTACAATGCACAGATATTAGATTATGGTATATTGGCTCATATACCATGATAGTTAAGCCAATAAAAAGTCTTGAATTGCATTATTCAATGATCCAGTTTTTAATAAAATCAGATAATAGGGTTGAAACGGTTCGTTGAAGAACCGCACTTCCAAGAAAGCAAGTAACTGTTGATTAATCCTCCAAAAGCAGTATCTTACAAAACATCCCCGTCTAAAGGGTATTTTTTTTTTTAAGTGATTCTTGTTTTTCATCAGGCTGGCTTGCATTCCGAGAACAATTTACTTTAGCAAAATTTAAATGTGTTTACATGACAAGAGGCTTCTCCTTTTTGGAAAGTTAGTTTTCTACTGTCCCACCCCCCCCCCCCCCTTCATCATCTGTTCCCTCCCTTAGGCTCTTTAGTATCAATATTCCAATGATCTCCACCCCTTTACAGTTAGTTTATTATTGTCCCACCCCCCCCCCCTTTTTATAATCTGTTTGCGATGACTGACCCCTCCCCTCCATTGAAAACCATGTGATCCCCCTCAAAATCCTCCACCCTCCCCCCACCACCACTGGCGCGATAAATAATAATTTGTCCCAAACATAAAACTCCCCAGATGAACAAGCTGGGTGAAACTTGTAGGGTTGTGTATTTTCGTCACGTAAGGAAGGCTAAAAGTCTCCTCATGAGTAGGTGCTGAGAGAGATTTTCACCTCAGGCGCAAAACATGGGCCTAAGTCGCTAACTAAGCAGTCCCAGTCCTCCTCCCATTCTAAAGTGGTCTAAACCATAGAGATTTTTCACACTGTCTCGTTCCCATCTCACTCAAATAATATCGAAAATCTATCAGTTGGCTATCGCCACCCAATACACAAGATTAAACAGAAGAAACGAAGAAGGGAAAAGAAATCTACAGAAATTGTTTAAAATCATTCCCAAGTTTTCCCGGGAGACTCGTGCCGACAGTCCGCAAAGCTTCTTGGAAAAACATAACGATAAGAAACTTCTTTTCTTGAGGCCAGACGTACTACGAACGATGGGATACACGACTCCTTGAGAGTCTGCCACGAAGTATGAAAAACGGCTCCTAATCTCTGGCTCCTCGGGCATCTAAAGTTATGACAAAGATTCAAAGCTAATACGTTATGCATAAGAACCGACAGGGGTTACGAGATAATCTCTGAAATACTTTCTGATACTTCAGCTAATTTCAATGGTTATTCATCATGCCATAGAGGACAAGTATAGAGATAAACAAGAGCACAAAGACCACAAAGTCTTGAGAAAGAAGTTTCTACAATGAGTTGGTCGCACAACTAGCATTTTTTTCTAACGTTGGGTCGCGCCAAGTACGGAGCGCCTGAAAAATTTTACCCTCTCCTCAGTTCAAGATTGAACTAGAGTGAAGTAAGTCTCCATCATTGTTTGAAAAGAAGAGAATATCATAGTATGGTTCAACCATTTTCCCGTCAATTTTACCCGAGATCAATTTTTATGGAATAGAAAGCGATAGGTCGTTGATTATTATGAATTAGCAACTTCAGAGTGATTCATTTACCTGCATAGAAGTTGCTTCGGCTGGTGGTTCACCGCTGACCGACCTCGGCGGGCGCTGCAGTTGTTTGTTTACCCGTCGATCAAACCGGAAGATCAACAGACACATGATCAGCGTCGTAAACACGAAGATGAACGAAGTCATCAGGTACCAGTCGATCGCCTTCGGGTAACTGACTCGGGGCATAGTACTGTTACTGGAGCCGAGCAAGAAAACGATCGTGAGCACAGTCGTAATCCCGAGCGCTATTCGGTCGCCGATGTTGGCTCGGTCCATCCAGAACACGATCCAGCTCATAATGACCATGATGATGCAAGGAACATAGAAGTTAATGAGGTAGTAACCGATCCGACGACTGAATGTGAAAGTTACTATCATGTCACGGTATTTACCTACAAGTAAAACAGAGATTTACATCTAAGAATTTCATAACGTGTTGCACAAATGAGTCACATGAAACTCTTCTGGTATTAATGGGGTAGCTCCGTGGTGCTGCGTCGGTGATGGAGTATTACAAGTTAATTTGGTTTATTCAACTGAGATAATAGGGAAAATTGAATTGGCCACAGTACTAAAGTATCTAAGTTTCGAGCACTAGCCTCTCGTAAGAGCGAATGATATTTTCTATTAATTGATATTTTCAAAGTGGGGTTAGTTCCCTAAGTTTCACATTTAACCTTATCATACAGGCCAGGTTAGCTTCACATATCTATCACAATTCTGGCGTTCCCAAAGCGGGAAAACTGGACTTGTAGCCACTTTAAGTAAAGCAAAGTAAAACTTAAAGCAAGCAAACTACATCGCTCGGGACTAAAACTTCTGACGAAGATCTTTTTTCAGATTATGGGCTCCTGTTACGACAAAAAAAAGAAGAAAATCCTTGAGACTATTATGGTTTTTCCTAGGGAGAACACTCCCTGGGGGCCTTCAGTATATTATATTGGATACCTGCAACGTACTCTACATCTTCGCTAGTGTATTCTGTCTTTGTCAAATCAAATTCTGCCAGCTCCATATTGAGGATATTTATTGGATTGGGGTACTTCCATCGGTATTCCACCATGTCTCTGGTGAAGGCAACTTTGAAAGGATAACAGCAAACTGGCACTTAAAATATTTAGTTTACTTATTTGTTTTGAGTGTCTACCTTAAGAACAGTTGAGAAGGAGGCTGTGGTGAGAGACTGTGTTTCGTTTTAGCGTCACAGCGAAATCTCTGTTATGTGAATCTCGTATTGAGCGATCACAGATCGAGACTACTTTGTAAGTTTTAAAAACAGTATGTTTTGGCAATTATATTGATTTGTCATTTTTTTCTTCCCATAAAACTGTCACATTCGGAAGGTTATTGTTTACTCAGTCTGTTACATATGGAGCTTTTCTAATTAATCAAAATATTGCACAGTTTACTAAACATGTTTCAGCGGACACCGTGCATTAAGAAGACGCAGGTACAAGGTCCGCGTTTGTTTACAGCGCCTAATTTATATAGTAATAGTACCTCGTGGATCACCAATAAATTTTGCAAGTTGCGGCTTAGTACGTAGTTTCTCAACTCAGTCCACCGCAGCAAATAAGTAGAGCGCATCAGTGATGATCGAGCCTTAGCTGGCCAGCTATGCGGCTCTACCACAAGCCGGCTTGTATACTCATAATTTGACCTCTTGCCAGTTCCGCGAGTCAATTATCGTGTTTAAAAAGAACATTCAAAATCAAGAAGCCTCACTCAAAGCAACAATTCCAGCTCATACTTACAGCTTTCAAGGATTAGGCTACATTTCTGAACATCCGTTGGAAACTTTTGTAAATACATTCGACAGGAAGCCGCTACAAATAACCTGCCACAGACGAAAAAGCATTTCTTACGTATGAAGTTCATTCCCTATATATCAAACTGTCTTTTTCTCTCCACATCGAGCGTTCGTACAGCTGTTCTCAAAAGGCATGCTTTTCACTTTGGCTGCGTCTCTGAATGAGAAAGTTAAAGCAAAAATCCAAAATATTGTTTTGGGGGGTGGGGGTGAGGAGACCGTGCGCTACTGTTTAACTCTAGCCTCGTAACCAGACCTTCCCCGGCCAAGCAGGTGTACATAGAAGGTAGGATCTGGGTGAGAAATTATTTGAACTCTAATGCGCTTTACAAGGAGATTAAAGAGATTTACCAGATGAAAATGGTGCTTTTTTTTAAGTCTGTATAAAATTACAAGGCCACTCGTGCCAAACTAAAATTTAAAGAGTAAAACAATGAACATTTCCTGAGATAACAAATGAGGAGAACTTCAATAATGATATACGTTTTAAGCATTTTTAAGTGGAGTTACAACTTTCTTGCGCAGTTCAATAGGAAGCGTTTATCATTTTTCGTCGCCATTTTGGGAAAAGAGCTGTTCCTTCGTGTCCGCCATTACATGATTTCTCGGTTTACCTTGAACTATAGTAGACATATCCAAATTTTGATACCAGAGCCAGTTGATTGTCCTCATACAACTTATAGTCGTTCATGTTTGTGAAGTAAGTGTCTGGACGCCATATTTTTTGTACATCTTGGCCTTGCACAGGTAACATTCCGTCCATATGATGCGCTAATCTTCTGTCATTCCATTCTTGACGCAAAAACATTGATGTTGTGAACTCCTATTGAGAAATAAATGAATTTCATTGCTCTTGAAATGCCGATTTCACACTACGATAAGTCTGTGGCCCATCAGGCCGGCGCTTGACTACGGTTTCCGTAGTATGAAGCGACTAGGAGTATTTCTACTCCCCTCTGAATGGGATACTAGTCCATTGCAGGGTTATCCCCCAGCATTAACTTCGCCGGTACCCATTTATACACCTGAATGAAGAGAGGCACTGTGAGAGTAAAATGTCTTGCCCAAGAACGCAACACGATTTCACTCTAAAGATGAAAAAAGTCCTCATCTATAGGCTTCCGTTTACCGTATTCATGTTTCTCGTATCCGTTCCTAACAATGATCTGTTCAAGTAAAGAATTATTGATCCTCGCAGATGAGCAGTCATGGTTATTACAAAAATTGTACGAAAAAAGCTTTAAAAAGTGCAGGTTTCGGCCCATGCCTTCCAGAACTTTTCTAGTTGGGCGCCACTACCAACTGCATGAGCTGAAAATCCACATGATGGGTGGGTAGGAAATTTAAAGGTTCTTTGTTCCCACGAAGGAATCCGATCACAATCATTGAAATTGAATAAGAATTTTCGACATGCGGATGATATTCAGTTAAAGAAATGGTCCACGCAAGTGAGTTAGAATTTAAAAAAAAATTTGCAGAATAGAAGCCTGAGAAGTGAATTTCATCACAAGTATAGACAAAATAACACAGAAAATAAAACCTAAAGCAATAAGATGTAAAATATATGAAACAAATTACCCACCATATTTGATTCCTTGATGTTCGTAAAAGATTGTATTGCCATGCTGAGATACACTATAACTGGCTTTTCTAAAGAAGTAAAGATCGATTTTAATTTGTTATCATTTTAGTGATGCTTGGCCGGGGAAGGTCTGGTTACGAGGCTAGAGTTAAACAGTAGCGCACGGTCTCCTCACCTCCGCCCCCCAAAACAATATTTTGGAGTTTTGCTTTAACTTTCTCATTCAGAGACGCAGCCAAAGTGAAAAGATTGTATTGCCATGCTGAGATACACTATAACTGGCTTTTCTAAAGAAGTAAAGATCGATTTTAATTTGTTATCATTTTAGTGATTCATCGATTTTAAAAGATTACCATTGTTGGAGGGCTAATTACAAATCTGTCACGCCGGAGTATTTAAGAATTCAGACCGTTTCGTGACTCCTTTCTCATCAATATCACGAGGTAACGCAATAGATATCACTGACTTGTTTCCATGGTAACACCAAATTAATTAGCCCTCCAGAAATATTAATGTTCCAGAGGAGATTTCCCAGTGATTTCTCTTCTTATAAATCTCAAGATATGATGACAATTTGTCCCTTCTGGTTTTCACATATATCCCTATAACTTCTAGTTTTTGAAATGACACCCCCTGCTGATCAGCTTGTACATTCTCATTACCTGTTTCTTGGCTTATATTTGGATATTTTGGGAAGAGTTTAAATGTTGATCAGTTTTGGAGTAAAGAAGTAACCTGCAGGGCAAGCTTTCCTTCTCTTTTTTTTTTTTATTAGTTTCTTTTTTTTTTTTTTTGCTTCCTTCTAAACTAGCGGGAGCGGCGCTAAGGCGAAAACGAGCGACAGGCTCGTCTTTTTCTTTACTTCCTCTAGCCCTATGTCCTCCCGCGGTTCACGCTCTTACTTCATACACAAAAGGAAACTAAAAGGACGGTTACACATGTTAGTTAAAGCAACAATTTTCACAGATAATCGGAGAGACTTACGTCCTGCCCGGGGTCTGGCGTTTTTGTCGTAATCAGTTTCTTCTAGGATATTATCCAATATGAACGTGGCGTTGGCTATTTCTGTTCTGTCAAAGTGAGATTTCTCACTGCTATAATCAAAATAAACAACAAATTAGTTAAGATTCCTTTAACAGAAACAAACATATAAACTTCAGTTGTTCAAAGTTGTGGCTAAAAATTTTAGCTTCATATTCACAGATGTCGGAGTCGGATACGATCCGGCGAAAATCAAACCGACGGAATCCAAAAGCAGGGCTCAGATGCAGCTCAGTTGGGACCCCGTCCCCTGTCATTTGTATCATTGGATTCGTAAGCCAACGGATGGCCTAAAAACTCGCATTATCATTGGTTGGATCTTCCTGCTTGCACCTCTTACAATCTATTTTCACTCGCTCAAAAGAGTTAGAGCGCTGAGCAGAATGAGAGGAGAATTGAGCTGATCTGATTCTTTCGACTCCTCTTAACAAGAAAACATCTACAGCAAACAAGACGCAACATTCTCGAGTTATGCCGAAGTGAAGATGTCGTACAGTCAGAAACAGGTAACGCATCAGTCGAGCTTTTGGCGAAAATCTTAGAGTCAAATAAAGTTACGGTTTTCTTCTGCAACTTTTTACCACACATTGCCGAAATAACATTTTAAACTCCCTAATAGTGAGACCCCTCTCGTTGGCTGCTGTTGTTAAGTCAGATTGAATCGTGAGAGAGAATGAGTAGATGAGAAAACACTCTCGAGAACTCCCCATAATAATGGCGAGTGTGCAACTATATCTAGTAATTCAAGGACTCACCAATTTCCATAATATTTCATTAATAGGAGGGGTATGAGCCATCTCTGTAAGAATGTATCCATACTGGAGAGAAAAAAATATCCCAGAACTAAAATATGAAGATAAAAAAAACAAGAAAAAAATACGTTGAACATTTTTCAACAAAGTAAGAAAAATACATGGACAATTTTTTACTTCTAAAGGTTCAAAGTTTCAAAAGGTAGACCAAAACACACAGTACTTGGGATAAAACGCTTTGAATGAGAATCTGAAATAACTTTCATACTCAATTATATAATTTGCAGCTTTTCCCCCATTTTTCACCGTCTCCAACAGTAGATTTCTAACTCACTGGCAGATTTTCAATCTCAGCGGTGATATAAAAATTCACGTCGCCTTTCTTTGCATCATGTCTATGAAAGCAGAAAGACTAATCATTGCTCAGCGGTTTCCCGCTGAACTTTGTAATTCCCGTCAATGGCCTGTTGATTTCAAGAGGCTTTACCGAGCCAATCACTAGCTAGAGCTCATTCACGTAGACAACGCTAAACTAACTTTTTCTAATTGATTATTTCCAATCCGAGTAAAAGTTTCTCCATCCCTGATCCCTTCCAAGGCCTTTCATAAGATGTTTCCGTTTTGGTTCTTTGTCAAGCCAACAAAACACCTCGTGAATGTTTTTTCTAAAGTGAAGGTATTTCTAAATGTTGAGCGCTAAATGTCTACTTTCTTCCAATAAGGAATCAGAGCTCGGGGCATGAAATGATTAAGGGACGAGAGAAGATTAGGACGACATAGGGTGTGTCACGTCTTTGCGCCTTCTCGGCCTAGACCCTTATCTTCAAACATCATGAAAAATGATGATATGGATACACAGACAATACAAACCAAACCAAATCCAAATAGCTTGAAATATTATCTACAGAAAATTTTCAGCAACACGAAGTTTAATTAACTCGTCAACGTCGCTGCACGTCAAAATGTTAGCTTACATCAACCTCATTCCCAGGGTCCTCACGAAGGAGGACGATGGAGGACCCTAGGCACGCAATTGTGCAGACTTTTCATTATCCCTCCCGCGGGATTTCCCGCGCTGTTTCAAAAGCCGAACATAACTGGGGGAGGCAAAACTACAACATCTATTTATCCATCAGTTTTGTGGTAGAATTATATAATTTTAAAATTTGTCCTGAAAAAACCATCAGCGCCTTAAGCTAGACACGTAAAGATTCCGTCGAAGATAATTCCATACATGGTAAATCAGTTATCCAATTTAATTGTAGAAATCAAAGAAAGCTTATCGCGCTTTAATGGTGTTAAAACGTCAGTGCGTTGCGTTGTGATGCTGCGATTGGCTGATCAATTACTTTACCTTGTTAGTTATTTGTGATAATGATTCACTTAGGAGGGCAAAAGAAAACATTTCTAAATATTGAGTCTCTGTATTGTCTGGAAAATTAGAACTTTATCAGAGCTATTTTGCTTTGGTCGGATTTTTAGCAGGTGTTGTCGAACTATTTTCAACCTTACGTTTTATTTAGCGGCGCATGTTTGTACAAATAAATTCGAAGTATTCCAGTCGATTTCAATCGCAGCATGTGATTTCTGTGGTCTCCCGAAAAGCGATACAAAACCCATTCCCTAATTCATACATTTTTTTCGAAAACCAAAAGCAAAGCTTAAAAACCTATATTATATAAAAAATGTCCGATAATAATGAAGTTTTCGCTCAGAATCATTCTAAACTAAAAGTCACGAGGTTTTTTTTTTTCTCACTTTTCTCTTCATTACGATGGCGTTATAATTTTGCCGACTAATTGATTTTATAATACTTTAGATTTTACGCGACGTAACTGCATCATTCGCAAGTTTTAAGGTTAAGGAATGGTTCCTTATTCAACCATGAAGTGGAAACCGCTAAATTTTATCTTTACTATCACTTCCCAAGTCTATTTCTCTATTTCTATAGCTGCAAGTAACAATCTACAAAGCAATCTTACCTTTTGAGGAATTTCAAAGCGATAAACCACAACTCTCTTGGCTAAAAACGGCCGCAAATGAAAGATATCGCATTTAACCAGCAATTTTTTCCCCCAGTCAACGGTTTTAACCGTGAAAATCACTGCCCATATCTTAAGTAGCTCTACAAAGCGCTCTTGAAAAGTATGGCGTTCGAATGAAGTGAAAATATCAAATGAATACAGATAAAACGAAGGCTATTAGCTTCATTTCGCATCAGTTAAATAATTTGCCAAATAAATCACGAGAGACGCTATTGAGAATAAAAGTAGTCAAAATTTACATAAGTTCTTTTATTAGCCAAAGTTATTAAATATCTGCATTTCATAAGGACACCTTCTTGATCCAATTCAACGCAATAAAATATTGACCTTGATCGGTTAAAAGGATGTGCCTAAGTACTTGCCGCAAGCACAAATAACTGCCTATTTTGGTGTAATCTTTTCCATGTAAAAATTCAAACGCAACTCTCAAATGACTACAGTCAATTTTTGAATTAAATCACAGATTAGCAACTCCTCGGACAACTATGGACTGATATTCTTAATTGGCTAACTATTTTTTTTTATTTTATATTTTTCTTGTTTTTTTGTTTTCTTTTTTTTTTCAAAAGTTCTTCAGATCATTCTTGTCACTTTCCTTTCAAATAGTGATTGTTAAAGCGAAACATTTTTCCAGCGCAGTTCGACTCATTTATTTTTGGTTGAATTTTATTGATGAAACATTGCTATAGAAATCTCGTTCATTCCTAGAACTTCCTCGTTATTTAAGTTTACCTAAGCTCATTATGATTTGAAAATCAAGTTTTTTAATTTCCAACCGAGTTTCTTCGTCGCTTGCTAAGAATAAAAATCATTTTGCTACAAGAAACAGGGGTCTGCATTTGACAAAATTGTTGTTTATATTACACAAATAGAATGACAGCAAAAGCTCTCTTTCACTTGAATCTACCCATTAAGAAAATTATTGAAATAAATGTAGCTTAAAAACACCCAAAAGAAAGCTAATTTAGGAAACGGACATACCTATCGCCGGGGGCTGTTGGAGAATTTGAGTTGCGTCATGATAACACTTTACCTGATCCCCTCAGACTCTGTAATATTGTTTTGATCTCCAGCCCCCTCATTGGTAGTTAACTGGCAGTAAATTTTCAATAGTCCCCCTTTACACTCTGTTGGGGACATTATAATCGGTTCTTTACTTGATGAAGATATTGAAATGATATTGACTCATTTAGGAGACATGCACGGTCTATATTTCTTGCCCAGACAAGCATTAGTGACAGATCCAGGGGGGAGTTCCGAGGGGTCTATACTCTCTCCTCTTCAAACCCGTGGGGTATTAGTGGCAGATCCAGGGGGGAGTTCCGAGGGGTCTATACTCTCTCCTCTTCAGACCCGTGGGGTATTATGCTACTCTGTTTAACACCAAAATTCTTGCAATGACAAAGGTCCTTGTTACTACTCAATATTTAGTATCTAAAAATTGACTTGTCTTAGGATAGTTCTCATTTCATTCAGGCAGTAGCATGAAAAAACAGAATTTCTGTGTTTTCTGAATCAAAGTTTGAATCCCCACCCCCCCCCCCTTCCTCCCCCCAAAAAAATTAAAATCCCTCATCTACCCTTTCAAAATGATATCAAGGGTTGGAAAATTGTAGTTTATACGCAGAGCAGTTCTTCACCCTTAAATAAAAGATGCCACAGTAAGTTTTAGAGTTCAGAATATACGAACACTAATAAGAACTAATCTTCTTTATTCTCGTAACAACAGAACACTCTAAACAACAACAGCTCGCTTGAAAGAGCACGTGTTTAACCTGGGGGAATTGCTAAGTCCCCCTCTAAGACCAAAATGTCAAATGATCACGCAATAATGTTCTAGAACTGTCAGGCAAGGAATGTTGGGGGTCACCACAAAGTCAAATTCTCCCCTCGTTATCAAAGTTACCCAGCATAAAAGTATTGAGAATAAACAAAAGTATCAATGATAGGGTGTTCTCTCAATACAATATAATATGCAGATGTTGATGAGCTACTATAATTTCTTCTGTTTCGAAATGAATCTTTTCGGAGCGCATTGAAGGTGATCATTGTATCTCTACGCGTGGAGGTAACAACTTTGCCATCAATCTCGTACCCAGATCCTACCGTATCTGACCACTGCTTGGCCGTAGAAGGTCTGGGTATAAGACTACGTCATCAGGATACCCGAGTTTGACAACATGTCGGTCTCACCTTTTTTTAGGAGGTTTTAAAAAGAATATTTCTGAGGACTGCTAAAGTTGAATTCAATTACTTTAAGAAGGAAATTTTTTTTTGTCATGGGAACTTGTTATAATTCGTATGGGTGATCTTTACATTTGATGCTCGTAAAAATGTGTTTTAAAAATTCTCTCTAGAGGAACAGAATTTTTTATGTCCACTTGTGGACATACTACATTATCTTCTGGTACAGATACTTTTTTTACTTTAAAAATCACTGAACTGGCCAAGCTGCACTTACGCAGCACTTATTATTTTTTAATTGCATTGTCGTCAGTGAGGTGGCCATAAGCCCGATGGCTGCTTAGGTCTCCTCGCCCTCCCTGTCAATAAGCTTTTTTGTATTGTTATTAAGCCAAATGAAAAAATTTAAAAATGACGATGTGAAATCAAACTATAACAAGTCCCTAGAGAAAGCAACTCACACTGATCTTCAGAAACACGGGTAAATAGCCAAACGCTCCCACAATTCAAATCTCTTAATTAATTGATAAAATCCTCTACCTAGTTAATTCATGGTAACATGTTACATCTGAAACTCGAATAAAGCAACTATTAAGAACAGCAACAACAACGTAACCGTTTACTTTAAGCTTAAATGCAGGTAATTCAGAAATTCCATACATATCATTCTTGGTTGGCCACTCGCACTAATTTACTCATTGTTTAACTTTTTCAAAAATAGCTTACAACAGTCCAATTCTTTAAGCGAATTTTTAGCACTGCAAACTTTAACAGAAGAAAAAATTAACACTGCAGAGTTCTGGTGTTCAGTTGCGCAGCCAGATCAGAGCATCCCGCTGTTTTCTTCTTTAAGTATAAGAGGTGAAAGGAAATCGGTGGCAAACTCTGAAAATTAAACAGCAGGGGAGGTTTATTTATTTCTTGACGGAATATTAAAAAAAAAACCACTATTGACTGACTGAGTGAGTGACAAACTTAATGAGTGAGTAACTGGCTCACTGATGGACGTTCTGACTGACTGATTGATTGCCTGGCGGACTGACTAACTTAGTGACTGACTAACTGACTGAATAACTTGTTGACTGACTTATTGACTGACCGACTGACTGGCTGACTGACTGACAGACTAACAGACAAACTAATGTACCAACTGACTGACTGGCTCACTGACTGACTCACTGACCTACTGACTTACTGACAGATAAACTGATTGATTGACTGACTGATTGACTTACTGACTGACTGACCTACTGACTGACTGACTGACTGACAAACTGACTGACTAACTGACTGACAAACTGACTCACTGACTGATTAACTGGCCTACTGACTTACTGACAGATAAACTGATTGATTGACTGACTGATTGACTTACTGACTGACTGACCTACTGACTGACTGACAAACAAACTGACTGACTGACAAACTGACTGACTAACTGACTGACAAACTGACTCACTGACTGATTAACTGGCCTACTGACTTACTGACAGACTAACTGATTGATTGACTGACTGATTGACTTACTGACTAACTGACCTACTGACTGACTGACAAACAAACTGACTGACAAACTGACTGACTAACTGACTCACTGACTGATTAACTGGCCTACTGACTTACTGACAGACTAACTGATTGATTGACTGACTGATTGACTTACTGACTAACTGACCTACTGACTGACTGACAAACAAACTGACTGACTAACTGACTGACAAACTGACTCACTGACTGATTAACTGGCCTACTGACTTACTGACAGACTAACTGATTGATTGATTGACTGAGTGATTGACTTACTGACTAACTGACCTACTGACTGACTGACAAACAAACTGACTGACTAACTGACTGACAAACTGACTGACTGACTTACTGATTAACTGGCCTACTGACTTACTGACAGACTAACTGATCGACTTACTAACTGACTGACTGACTGACCTACTGACTGACTGACAAATGAACTGACCGACTAACTGACTGATAAACTGACTGACTGACTTACTGATTAACTGGCCTACTGACTTACTGACAGATAAACTGATTGATTGACTGACTGATTGACTTACTGACTAACTGACCTACTGACTGACTGACAAACAAACTGACTGACTAACTGACTGACAAACTGACTGACTGACTTACTGATTAACTGACTGATAAACTGACTGACTGACTGACCTACTGATTAACTGGCCTACTGACTTACTGACAGACTAACTGATCGACTTACTAACTGACTGACTGACTGGCTGTCTGACTTACTGAATGACTAACTTACTCACTGACAAACTGACTGACTGACTGATTAACTGACCTACTGACCTACTGACCTACTGACAGACTAACTGACTGACTGGCTGACTGACTGACTGACTTACTGACTGACTGACTGAATAACTGACTTACTGACCAACTGACTGACTGACTAATTGACTGACTGACAGATCGACCGACTGACTGACTCACTGACTTCATGAATGCGTGACTGTCTCTCTGACTTAATAAATGAGCGACTATAGACTAATTCATTCACAGATTGGGAAGCAGACGGACTGAATGTCTCACTGACTGACTGAAAATGAATTGCCTCTTGGACTCGCAATCAGCACATCAAGATGGAGTAGCTACCTTCGATAGTTATTTTTCGGTCGTCGGACAGTTTTGTCTTCGCCAATATTTCGTTTATCTCGTCGATGGGGACATCTTCCAGAAAATGCAGCGATCTCTTGATTGTCTTTCCTTCAATAAAGCCACGATGGTCAGAATCGAATACAGTGAACAACATGGCGGCCTCGTCGTCCTGCATTATACTTCGCTGTTTTTCCATCAAGTTGACGAATTCTTTAAAATCTACAGTGCCCTCATCTTAAAGATAAAATCACGATTATTTCTAAGTAAGTTACAGAACCTTATGATAGTATCATGTAAAATTTCATCATGACACAACCGAAGTCTTCCAACCCATCTGTCCCAGATGCACCATAGCGAGGACTCTCCTCGGGGGGGGGGGGGGGGTACTCCCTTATAAGAGCTTAATGGAGACGTGCGGCTAGCCAGGGTATGTTTTTCGAGATTTTTGTCTTAAACAGGGTATCGAATTTATCATTTTTTGTCTTAATCAGGGTATCGACTTATCAATTTTTGTCTTAAACAGGATATCTTTTCTTGGAAGATAAACAGCAAAATTTTCACAAGCTCTAATTTTAATTAATATTGAATTCCGTTGATTTTGGCATTGATACCAGGCACATTAAATGTATTAAACAGGGTATCAAAAATCGGAATTCTGTCTTAAACAGGGTAGGAAAATCACCAATATTTGTCTTAAACAGGGTCAGGGTATGAGGGGCCGCGCCGCACCTCCCCACCCAGGAATATATCGAGTACCCCCCCCCCGGACTCTCCTATGCCCGCCGTCGTGCTACTTCTACTAACTTAAACTTTTTTTGTTTCCTTTTTCAATTTTTCTCGTGTTATTTATGAGTAGCTTTAGTAATTAATATTTATTATCATATGACCCGTCCTGCCCTGCTCTTGCAATCCCATAGAAAACCATAGTAAAAGCTGACGTGTGCATTGGCCGGACGGGTTGACGTGAGCCGCTCCAGTAAAACCCGTCCGGCCCTGTTGGCCTCGCGTCACTTTGATGCAGAAACTTAAAGTAAAACTAAAAACAAACTGCCTAAAGCGCGGGAAAACGCACATGACCCAGAAAGCCTTTTTTCGGTGTTACATTTGATTGGTTTTGGAGAGTGGTGCGAGTTCCCTCAGCCAATCACAGAGCAAAGTTATAAACAACAACAACAACAACAACAACAACAATAACGAAAGCCCGGATTACTTTCGCCACTCAACTGAAAACCGCTCCGGCAGGGAAGGACAAGATTTAAACTTACAAATCGGAAAATCTTCCTTCGTCCATTTTTCTCCTTTCATTTTTTCATCTTCCTTTGACTTTCGTCTCTTTCTTCGTTTGTCATTTTCTGTTTCATTTGTCTTCACATTTTCCGCCTCGTCTTTGTCGCCAAGTGCTACAGCAAAATAGAAAGGTGCCAAGCTATCAAACCGTCTAATGTTGGTACCTATGTTGCATGGACACCAACATGGTGTCCCCATACTGAGCTCTATGAATGTATGCCAGACTTTCTGGCAAATAACTCATCAGCGGAAACCCTGCAGACCTGAAACTTGGGAACATAGGGAGTACAAACGGTTTATTTATCAATATTTTACGATACTTCACTCTCTTGGGGTCAGGCATTCAACGCTGTTTTTATTTTTTTGTTTTTTTCTGTTTTAGAAAAACAGTGAAACAATTTTAACCTACTGTAAAACTCTGCAGAAGCACCAGTATTCCGAATATTCTCACCTTCGTAATCCAAGTCGTTCACAAGTTCCTGAACTCTATGTTCGGTAGGGTTTAAGCCAAGCATGCGCATAGCATACTTTAGTTCCTTCGTGGATAACTGACCGTTTTCATTCAGATCAAAGCATTTGAACGCCTCGACGTATTCTAATAGGAAAAACTGAATGTTAATATTAAGAAATTATATTGATTTTATCGTGCTGTCCTATTGCAAATTCAGCGGAGTTTCAGGCGAGACGTGTAGGCTAAACTCGAAGGCTTCAGCATCTGGCCTTCAGTATGATAAACAACAAAGTCCGGCACTTTCCTACATCGTTTAAAAGCTCGCTTTTCTCCAGAAGAAATAGGGCGAAAATCGGCTAAGCAAAGAGGAACAAGGTTCTTGTGAACATCTCGTGCGGTCTCGTACTAGTTAGTGAACAGTATCAAACTTCCTAGTGCCTAGGCCTCTATCCATTGTAACGCCAAAGTACCCTCGTTAGCTTTTTTACTAATAATTTAATGATCAAGTAAAGCAACAAGAGGAAGATAAATGAGTGACGTCACTGGAGTAACTTTAGTATCCAGACCTCTCCGAGCCTTGCAATTCAAGGAAAAGATCAAATAGGACATGCTGTTTTACCTGATAAGTAGAAACTTTCTGAAAAGGCACAACCAGACTAACCTTCAATTTCCTGCTGCGTAAGTTTTTCCTACGGGCAAGAAATCAAGATAGTGCGACATAACATCAATTCAAGTCTTCTCGTAAAAGTAATAGAGATGGTTCAGAACAGATGAAGTGACTTCCTTTCGTGTTTTTTTCTCAAATCGGACGCTACTCTTCCTTCACAAAACTCTGTCTCCTAAAAGAGCTTATTCTTCCAATAAGACGGCTGTTTGGTCTGAGGCTATTTAAAACTTCGGACACAATCCCATCGGCTTATCTTTTCCCGATCAAGCAACAACAAGAGATTAGTTTATAATATCTTGGTAACAGCCATTCATTTTTTTGTCTTTCGAGCCCATGAGTCCTCTCTCACCTTGCCCCCAGAGGAAGAAAGAGAGAGAACACTGGAACCCAGGTTGTCTTGTGAGAACAATCGAAGATATGTCGGTTAAAGGAGCTAAATCAGAATATTTTTTAGAAAGTTTTTATCACCAAAATAATTTGGGTGAGAACTTCTTTTGAAATGAAGAGACCTTCAGGTAGGGTAGAAAACATATAGGAGAAGAAAGTTCTCTCAGGCGGCCAAAAATGTTTTATGCATTGTGTTCCAATAAACAGCTGAAAGGCATCAGAATAGTCAAAGATATCTTAGAAGCATAAATGACCAATTTAAGGTCCACTGTGATGCGTTTTTAACACGGTTAGTCTCTTGAAGTGACGGTCGCCATGTAATTAACTTTTTTTGGGTTCACAAATAAAATTACCGCTCGAAGGCTTTATAGAATTTTTTTTCAGCAATATGAATTTCAAAGTAGTTTACCACTACTTGAGTTGACAACCGACGTGACACAAATGTTCTTGGCATATGTGAATAAAAAACTTTACTTTCTGCTTTATTGCTTGTTTTTATGAAAGTGACCTTAAAAAAAATTATTTTAGTTTCGTATTCTCCTAATTATTTACTCTTTGCCCTTTAAATCGTCAATAAATGATATTTTGTTTGGTTATTGTCATTTAAACTGACGAAGGGTGTTGTTTTCTCTGGAAGAAAATACCATACGGTGAAAGACAGACCTCAGAATATCGTTAACTTGAAGATCGCTTATGCCAGAACTGCAGGGGAATTAACTTGGTATATAACTCACAGAGCTGATGGTAATTGCCCATTTTTATAGCATTCTATCCAAAAAGTTTACCATATTTGAGCATTTTTTCCGTTTATTGCTGGCTAAACGAGTAAATTTAAATGCAAACTTGCTTTACCGCGCCTTACAGGCATATGACTCAGAACATCTGCAAGTGTCATTGATAACAGCTATTGTGTCTGTTCAATTCCAGCGAGACCTTTTTAAGGCTTTTTCCTTTTCTTTACCAAAAGCGCCGTGTAAAACACGTAGGGATTATTACTTTTTCGGGCGTTGTGGCGCATTTTGCTGGCTAAATCAGAGATTTTGGCGGACAAAAGCGTACTTTAACCCGCTTGTATGCTCGCGCAAGTGTTTAAATTGTTTTATCGTCATGTATTTCAGTTTTTATTTTCTCAGTGCCTTCCAAAGTGATAATAAAAGTAAAGCATAAATATGTCTCGGGCCTTTAGCCGTCACCTAGCGGCCGGGCTAAAATGACCGTCAGTCGGGCCCAAGACATATTCATGCGGCCCAAGAACATAACTTTTGTGTTGATGTCTTTAAGATTACAAAAGCCTTTTTTAACTTCGATTTTTCGAGTTATTTTTTATTATGCTGAATGCTTGATTCTCCTTATTTTTACGCCCAAGACGCAATGAGTATTCTTAAAAACTAAATGTTAATAACAAATTTTCAACTATTTTTTTTAGAGGTTAAAACAATCTAAATTAGTTAACGTAACTGCAGTTAAAGCTATCTTTAATTTAACAGTAAGCAAACTATTAAGTTAGCAATAGCCACATGTATATTTTGAATGGTTTAGCAGGAGTAACGACTGATTGAATCGAAGCAGAAATAAATTTTCGCTTACCATCAGTCTCTCTCCACATCAACTTGATTATAAACTGTTCGCCATCCTTCGGAGATTATGATATTAAAAAATGGTTAAACTTGTTTTAGCTGTATTCATTATCATCTGCTTAAACACTGCGAGAAAACCTTCTAATTGCTTCGGTATGAGTCATGTTTTCATGACGCAGCGATAAACAAGCAATTTTCGCTTACCTTAGGTAGTTCTACGCAGAAACTTGGTTATAAAACTGTTTTAGTAAGTTTTTCAGTGTTGTCGTAAATGAGCAATGAAGGTGACTCCGGACTATAGGAAAAACTCCGCCATTGCTTCTGAAATAGGAGTCTCTCTTTGGCGTTTTGCATTTGTTTCAGCCCGTTCATTAATATCCGTCATTTATCCCATTTTAAAACACTTGTCGCGTATGGTATATCGAATTCAATTCACGTTGAAAAACAAATGAATTCCATGTAAGATTAGAAGATAAAAGCCATCTGGTGTAAGAGTTACCTAAGCTAACACACAAAATTGATTGACATATAGCGAGATGTGTCTGACTTGTGCAAATATACCAGATAAACAAGCTACAACCGGAAGATTGCGTCTTCTCGCGTCGAACTCCGCCATTGCGTTTACACGGACGTTTTTCCTTGTAAAGGGAATAAGCTTTTTGTTCAGCAACGCATTAGCGCAAAAATTTCTTGTTTAGGTATGGCGTTGATATATTTCAGTTATCCATTTTCAAGATGTTAGAAAGAGAAACCCAAACATTTTACCGCCCACATCGTATTTGAAGTTAGTCTTGACATAAATTTTAATAGGATTCGAAACTCTCGAATATAAAACGACCATGTTAATCTATACTAAAACGTTCTAATTATATTTGTTCCATAGTTCTTACCACAGTCTACCGATCAACGCTTTAAAATAGTATTTGACTATAATAAAGTGAAGAAAAATTGTTTCACAAGTTTGCGATGCTACTGTCCTTAATATGATTTTGATTGCCTTTTTTTTTTTAACTAATATCTTTTCTTTACATATTTCGAGGCTAAAACACATCTTTTATTTGAAATAAAGTATTCATATAGCACTTACATTGAACTTGAACTTGAGTAGCCAATGCATTTATGGTACCATTGATACTTAACTAAAAACTGCATTTTTTTAATTTAAGTGGTTATGATATTTTTCAGAAATTATGTTTAGTGGATTTTATAAACGTGTCATATTTATTTCAGTGATGTAAGTAACAAAACAAACAAAAAGAAAGTTTTCGATCTGAAACCTAGTCTAGTTTAGAAGTGTCGAAGATTGATCCGAGGAGAGTCTAGATCTAGTTGTTGCCTTCATTTCACCCTTAGATCCCAAAGAGTGACTAACATCTAAATTCTCCTAACAATATCACTCCTAAATAACACATTATGGTCATGAACTGAAGAAGCCTTTGAATTTTAAACAAATTCCTCCTTGGCAGCACTCGGGCAGTCAGGGGGCCCATAACTAAAATCAACCAATCAAAATGCTCTATTGCCGGTCAATATTCTCTCAGTATTGGACCGGGCACGGTCCCGAATGGTCCCGAATGATACCGCACTTGTGTCCCTTTGAACTTCAGTCGTATAATAAATCTCTTATTAACCAAGCTTGCTCGGAACCGTACTGGAAAAATATCGGCCCTCGGTCTTTTTTGTACGGACCTCGCTGCGCTCGGTCCGCACTGTCAAGACCTCGGGCCGATATTCTCCCAGTACGGCCCTCGCGCTTGGTCAATAAGATGTATATATGCATACTAATAACAGGATGTAAGGGTTGAGAGAAAACACACCTACATACATTCACAAAACCTTTATATGTTAGAAAAGGTTTGAGGTCTTCTCCAAGTTTTTTTTGTTTCTTTGTTCGTTTGTTTGTTGATTTTTGTTTTGATTTTATTTTACCCCTTGGTTTCAAAATCAAGGCTCTATTGCGGCAATAGAGCCTTTGTGTTGCAGGAAATTGTAATCATCTATTTACTCTCATTTGGGGGTAGTCTACGAACAACTGTTCAATACAATCGCCTCTCTTGTTCATATATTGCGGACCTACTTAGATGGTACCCTGCACAGCGGTTTTGCGTAGGCAACCCACAAGCCACTGCGAGTTTCATAGGTCTGTCTCTGCAAAAATCAACAGTGGAAAGCCTACTTAAATGTAAGTAAATTTCTGCATTTTATCGCTTTACTTTCCCAAAAAAATGTCCAACAATATCTGAAGTTAATTATTCTATTCAATTGAGATTAATTTTTCCGCGGGAAAAGTGTCCTTTTTATCTGTGCGAATGTGCTGATGTTGTTGCTATGATGATGTAAACAGCACAAACGATCGCCATAAATTATTTGCTTTGCGAATGACCTTGAATAACTACAATTTTTTTAATACAAGCAGTTCCTGAAGTCGTATTTCTCCTAAATGTTTAATCTTCTCTAGGAATCTTTCTTTATTTGTTTTGCCAGAGGTAAGGTCTATAATTAAGCTAGGGAAAAAAAAAATTCTATGAAAAGAAAATTCTGAAAAAAAATCCTAATGCGCCCTTCACGAATTTCACTGGATGTGTTTGACGAAATTACTATTACTTCTCGTGCGAGCTTTAGCCATAAAAAAGAGCCCTAATTTATAATATTTTTGAAATTATGCCCAGTAACAAGGTACACTACATGTACAATGCACGGGGATGGCCCACCTATAAACAATTATTGGATGACGTTTTTGTGATATCCGGAATAATCAAGGTCGAGGTAAGTGTTATCAGCCTTCAGCTTTAGCTGATAACACTACCCGAGACCTTGATTATTCCGAATATCACAAAAACCTCATTCAATAATTGTTTTATAATACATTGTTTTAAAGAAAATAACGCCAAATGCATCATCACAGCAAACACAGCTTATTTTCAAACACTTAAAAATGTACAACTGTCTGGTGAACAAATTTTCACTTTGGCTAATTCCCTTCTGTCGTGTGGCTCCTGGATATTTTTCTCTTTAAGGTATTCATAGAACAGTTCCTTTGCAACTTTTTTTTTGTCTTTTAGTATTTTCCGAATCTTTATCTTCAAGTAATTTTTCAATTTCTCACTGGGTCGATAAAGGAAACCGAGAAGCCATTCTTACTTCACTGTCCGTGAACTTGACATTGCTCCACCGGAAATCATGCATTGCACACGCAACCTACAGATTATTCACTAATCTGTAGGTTCAGATTAGTGAATAATCTGTAGGTTGTGCTGTTTCCCAGAATTAACTGTGGGTGTTTAGCCAATGAGAAGACAGATGATGACTACAATCTATAATAATCACATGTTGCTGTAACATTTTGATCTGTCACAGTGTACTCATTTCTAAAAGTCAACCCTAGAAATTTAGAAGCAGCTAAAAATATAGAGGGTTACTTTGTTCCAATCATTTACCAGTCTTCGAAGAACAAGGAATAACACTGAATGGGTTCTTTAATCATTGTGATTAAGGAGATGTCCATGGCTATGCTATAGTTTAAAATGAGTTGATCAGAATGATATTTGTCATCACAGGGGTCAAAATATTGTTGACTCACTAGGGTGTGCCTCATGAGTCTACAACAGATTTTGACCACTGCGATGACCAATATCATTGTTGATAAGAGTACAGACCATGCTGAACCACTTTCAATTTGTCTTTTACCGCAATATCAACATCAAAGAAAACAATTCTTTCAATGCGCAACACATTGCATGACATGTTGATGTGAGCAGTGTTGTCTGTTCAAATTAGCCAATCAGGTCACGATATTATTGCCAATTGTGGTAAAAAAATATTGTTAAAACTGTAGGAGTGATTTTGGTGGAGGACGTCCACCTTCTGCTAGAGGTTACAGACCACCCTCTGGAAAAGGAATGAGACCAGGAAGTGGAGCAAGAGGAAGAATGCCCCCAAGCTGTATCCTCTCTTTTTAAGATTTAGGTTTAGATTTTTGCTAAGCTGTAACAAATTATTTTTTTCATCAGACTTATGTAGATACAGTATTTAACTTAGAAAGTTTGGCCATAAAGACTTAAAGTTATAACAGGGTTTGAAGACTATCTGGATCAGAGGGGACCTTCTCTTTTTCAGGGTAGCTTTTTTGTGCTGTGTCCAAACCCATATTACATTCAGCGCCAGATTGTGTTGTGCGGGAGGTAGAGGGTTCGAGCCCCAGCCGGACCAATACTCATGGTCTTAAAATAAGTGAGGAGAATTGGCTACCTTTCTATAATCAAGAAATGGATAGATATTCTAGTCTTCTTGGATAAGGACGAATAAACTGTAGGCCCCATCTTCTGCAGGGTTAGGGGTAGGAGACGTTAATTTCCCACACACAAGATTACTGTGTGGTGGATGTCCTCCCCTGGGTGGGATGGGTGGGTGTTGGCCATGAAAAGCCCCCATGGGGAGTGGTCAATTAACCAATGTATATATGTATTCACATTTCCTTTCTAATCTTTCAACCTTGAAAAAGTGATTAGCACTTGTATCTAAATTTTCCCTACAATAACACCGCTGAATCAAACATTAAGGTCTTGGAAATAACAGAAATGATAACTAACTGTAAGAGTGTTATTGTTAAGCAAACTGTCCTTGTCAGTGCCTTTTGATTTGAATAGAGGACAGTATGGAGAATATGTGTACCAGTGTTAAGGTGTGAAGGGCCAAATGGACAAAAGAATGATAGCAGGTGTCATTTCAAGATATCAACTCTTAGCTGATAAGTTTGCCAATTCTCAATACCTTTTTGCAAGGTTATGTCTTGGAATTGTAAGGATAAATTAGTTCAGTTGTCAGTCACGTCTGGGAGTACATGTAAATCTCTTTGGGGTAGATGAAAAAATTAAGCCAAGATTGTGATGTTCCCCATAAGCTGTTTAGCAATTGTGTTTGTTGTTTCCTTGTTTCTGCATCTCGCTTTTAAAGAATGACTGCATTTAGTCATTCATTGAAACAGATTTTTCTCCTCAATTAGTTAAAAAAAATGTTTGTGAATCTACAAGCCTGATTGAGCAAAAGAAGAGTGCATCTGCACATTTTTTGTTCCTTAACAGACATTTTTACGACATATCACAGCCATGGGAAGGCCTCCAGGTAATAAATGAAGTAGACCCATCCATGAAATGTTTACATGTACAGCTGTACATGTATGAAATGTAGTAAGAGGGTAGAAAATTAAGCTGGTGAATTAAAACAAAATCACCTTGCAGCTTTGGTACAGAAAGAAATGTTATGTTTTCAATAGAAGTTGCATGCAGATGAGCTCTAGATGGTGGAACAGATTTAGAGAAGGCTTTGGTTCATTCTTATACATTTATTTCTAATTTTTCAATGTTTTGGGTGTCCTAGACATGAGCTAATCAAATTTATTGATTCAAATTAGATATTTAAAGGGATTTACAATGCATTGAAATATGAAGTGGCTTTAAACAATAACATGTTACTTTATCAGAAATTGTTCTACCCAAAAATTCAAAGAGAGTGAAATAATGTGCTGAACCAGGTGTAAAACTGATCTATAGCAACTATAACCTTCATGAACTAAGACAATTAATATTCTGGTCTCTTAAGGCACTGCTGCAATGAGAATGCCTCCAGGAACTGGAATGGTAAGTGTTGTCTTCTACTAATAAATACCAAACAGGTGTGAAAGGTGATTTTTGATGCAAAATCAGCACACAAAATTAAATCACCTGTTTAGTCACCTCTTTGGTGAGGCAAGCGTTGTTCCTCACAACAAAAGAGTCTGTCACATAATTATTAAGTATAATTAGAGCACAAGCATGGGATAAAAACAGGCAAGCCTGATGACGTAGAGGCTCTAATAATATTACTAGGTTCAACAGTGGGATAATTATGTGTTGTGGTGCTGGCATTTTGAAATGTGATGTAACATCCTCTCAGCCAGCTAAAGAGAAAGGTAGAAATTTAACTAACTTTTGAGCAATATTATAACAGTTACTGTAATTGGATGGAGTTTCATAAATTTTAATGCTATATTCAACAGGTCCCAGGCACTGCCAGGCCAGGATCAAGAGCTGGTGAAATGGGTGGAGGTAAAAAATAAAATCAGATTGTATATGCTAATTGATGCATTTTTAATATTTTACTTGAATGTTACATGATTGTACACAAATAACCAAAACACGATGACCCTATGCAAGCTTGCAATACATTGTGGCAAGAAAGGTCATGCCACACCTTTAGGGAAACTTAACATTAGAAGTTGTTCTGACAACACTGAATTTCACGAGTACTTTTGGTTAAAAAATATTTAGAATCCTAGAAACATAGTAGTCGCATGATGAGTCATTGATAATTTGTTTCAGTGAAATACTTTTAATTAATGAAATTTATTTTGAACTTGATGGATTTCATGGTCAGAATGATTGAATTTCAAATTTATTCCTTCGTAGAAATTAGAAGATATTTATTCTCAAATGCCTGAACAAGAAGCTCTCAGAAGCTCCCAATGACTTTGTATTTGATAAGGAATTCAGTTCAGTATCATTCACTGGAAGTGCTTTTACATTAAACAATCATGATAATGATGAAAATTGTTCAGTCTGAGCCATCCAATTTAATGATATTGTGATCAAAGTGGTGCTTTTTTTTTTCTCTGTTTTAGCTTTGAATGCACAGATAAGAGTTGCAGAGCGACCCATGACAAAACAAGGCTTAACTGGAATGAGGACTTCAGCCGGGAGAGGTTAGATTTAATTTTAACTTCATGCTCATGATGAGTGGGTGGTAAATTAAAGTGCAACCATCTAATAAAAAATAAATCAGTACTAAAATTAACGATCAAATATTCTTATGCTTCCAAGGATGAATGTAAGTTCAAATAGTACAAAAATTAATTAAGGCTTCACTTGCATTTCTGTAAATGAATGTAATTTCTTGTTGTTGTTTAATTTGCTTGCATGTAAGTATTTACATTGAGTGATATGTTTCTTTTATTTATTGCATAAATTATTTGGGTTAGTTGTTATTTTGAAGAGGTAGGTTCTCTATCCTGGGAAATCTTAAAATGCTTGGTTTTTTTTTTTTTTTTTTTCATCAAGGTCCACAAAGGGCAATTTATGACAAGTCCTTCTACATGGGGCAACTAAGGTAAATAGTTTTGATTGATATTTTATTCTTCCCAGCAGTCTGTACAGTGAGATAAGAGTGATAAAGGAAAAAACCCCAGATTATAATTTGCATTTGAAGAGTTACCTTAAAGTGCTACTGAAACGTAATTTTCATATCCGAGATTTTTGCAATATAATAGAGTTTGAACGTTATTTGCAAACGCTGCGTACTTTTTTTGGGCCAACGCATAGCGGAAAGTACATTTTCAACAACTGGAAGTTGACCGGCTGAGATCAAAATTGGCGGCCATCTTGGCACGGCCAAAACAGCCCTGTGACGTCACTGGTTGTGTACTTCTGTGAAAGAAGGGTAAAAGCATGGAGTGTGGCTTGCATGTTGGGAAGCCGAAAAAGAGGATTTCGGGCAAAATGCCATTCTCGTCTTCTTCATCGGCGGCCATATCGGCATCTTGGGTATCTGCGAGAGGTTCGCCTGGATAGGGAGTAAAATTCCCGACTGATACCGACAACGAATCTCTGCCAGTCTATTTAGTTAATCGGCAACTGACGAGATCCACAAGATTAGGATCGAAACCGCGGTCTTGCCTGACCATCTACAGAAAATGTCGAAAGACATTGTAACGGCAGATGGGCTACTAAGCGCTCCGGACCAAAGCAATGCCATTCAGAGAATGAAGAAAACATGGAAGCCTCATACGACACTGCCACTGAAGATGATCTGCTCAACAAGTTTGAGGATAACGAACAAATCCCTCTGTACAAAATGCCTAGCAGAACATGTTCAGAATCCCTACAATATAAGGCGAGGGCCAAAATAAGAGCAGACAAGGATTTTAAAATGAGATAAAGCAAATCCTTAACAACGCGGAGCAAGAAACAGTAAAGGCGATCATGTGCTTCTATGAACGTGAAATCGGTCGTTTTAATACCGAAATAAAGAAAAGAAAACGAGCCAAAACGGCTGGAACACTGAACACTAAGAACTGTAGTGCGATCGAATCAGCGCGCGTGGCGCAAGATGAAAGCAATCAAGACAACTTAACGATCGAGACAGTAAAAATAGCTGTACATCTACAAAGGCGAACGATTCGAAAAAGACGCAATCCCTGATGTGCGTACTCAGTGCCACACATAAAGCAAATTCTCATGAAAAACTGGAATTTAATAGAAACACAACCACTACTGAGTGAACTATACAAAAATCCACCGCCCGTATCTTACAAAAGAGGGCGGTCGCTCAGAGACATACTCGTGAGGGCTAAACTTTGAATAGGCTACTCTAAACACACGCTGGGGAGTCGTGTAGGCCTGTGAACCCCATTTTACGGCACCATCTTCCTCTTCGCTACTGGAGACAACTTCGCTTCGTTCAGAAGAAGATTCACTTGACAAAACTTCAATATCTGCCATCTCCTCCGCCCACGAATACAAACAAACAGTGAGTGAAATAAACCACGCTATCGGAGTGAACACAACCAGTGACGTCATCAATCCATTTCGCTCGGTACCAGAGCCCGGACATGGTTTTGTGTAAAAATTTTTGATTTGAACGGTTAAAAAAGATATCTTTCACCTCATTTTGGCCAAAGCAAATTATCTCATGATGATCACCATATTCAAAACTACAGGTTAGAGCAAAAATTTCAGATACGAAAATTTCGTTTCAGTAGCACTTTAAGTTTGTCTCCCCAGTTCTTGAAAATATTAGAACATAAATTATTGTACTTATTTTCAAGTTTATAAATAAATCATATGCAGTGTTTTAGCAGCCGTCGGGAAGTAGCATCAAATTTTTGTTTGAATGTGTAGTGTCCAAAACCCAGTTGTTTGAAGGCAGATTAGCACTAACCCAAGGTTTAAATGTTAATCCAGGTTTCTCTATTTCTCGGCTTAAAAGCCTATTTGGGAAAATTTCTCTATTCTATTTAGAACATCTAATCATCAAACTGTAGACAAAAAGATTTAAACTGAATTTTCTTTTAATTAGCTTTCAGATATGAAATCAAATTTCACACTAACCATGGGTTACCTTAATCCAGCTTTGAACAATCTGAGGCCGGTTTCTTGAAAGTAGCGATAACTTAACGGACCCATAAAGCTGTTCTGTTTTCATTCAAGATGGAGATTTCAAAAGTTTTGAAAATGATACAATAAAACTATCAGCTAAAGAAACAAAAAGGACTGGTTTGAGTGCCGGAAGCTACTTTCCTATCCTTTAAATTTTGATTTTAAAACATGGTCTCGGGCCCGTTAAGTTACCAGGACTTTTGAGAAACGGGCCCCTGGCCTTGTTGATCAATGTGAGTTTCTGAGCAATTGCACAACCTATCCCTCCCTTCCCTTCATCCAACATTAACCCTAACTATTTTTAAACAGTCGACAGTTGTTAGGTCAGGCAAGGGGTGGGTGGGCAGTTGCTCTGAGATACTGACAGTAATCCTAGTATCCTTATCATTAAAGAGATGTAAGCAAACAAAATTTTTTTCTCCTGGACATTGACGTAGAAGAAACAAATGTACTGCTAGTATTGATTTTATTTCATTTTTTGTTTGTTTGTTGGTTGCAGAGCAAAAATTACAGAGCTCGCAGCAGAGATAGCAAAAATGCAAAGAGAGGTTGACCAGTTTAATCAAGAGAATGCAACATTTCTTACATATGAAAAACGGTAAGAGGTTTTTTTCTCCATAAATTTTTCTCCAGTATGCACACTGTTTAGTGTTTTCTCATAACCTTTAAACCCTTTACACTTAAACACCAGTTTGCATATTCTCCATACTCAGATCCCCATATATTTCTTAAGGTGCTAGTAAGGAGAATTAGTTTATCAATGAAAAGCCTTTTTAGTTGGTGATCATTTCCTTTATTCTTGTGACCTTAGTGTGACTCTGGAGTAATATAAGGAGAAGTTCAATTTTGGTCATTGATGAGAGTTGTAGGGTTAAGCAAATAGCTTAATTCTGCATATCCTTTGTAAAATAGAGATAAGGTAGTAAATTTTTGTTGTTTTTATTCCCTAAATTTGAATGCTTGTTTTGCCAGTAACAGTATGTGTACATCAATTTTTTAGATAGTCATTGTTGGTAGTGTTAGAAAAATTACATGTACAGTAAATGTTTGGGGGATCTGCATTCATTTTCAAGGTATTTGAAGAGGAATTTACAGTCTGTATATGGTTTTCTTAATATTAACATTTCAGAGCTGAAGGTTTAGCCACAGAAATCAAAGAACTCCAAGGACAATTAGCTGATTATAACACGGTAATAACACTGTTCAGATAGACAATTCTGATTATCTAGTTACACCAGTAATGATTGAATACCCTTGTATCTTTTCTATTCTTTTTCTACAGCTGTTGGACAAAATTAACACAGACACAGAAATGGATGACATTGTTCAAGACTTCAATGCAGTGAGTTTCTCCTGTTTCTTTAATCCCATCTATACCTACACAAGCATGTATGTTCTTTGTGACTAAGGCTGTTAATGAAAACTGATTGAATGTGATCTTTTTTTCTACTAAAGCTGAAAATTCAGAATGAGCGGGAACAAAAATCCATTGATGAGTTATTCACCCAGAGAAGAGAGTAAGTAAATCCTTATGATGATAATTATTGTAGTTACCATAGTTACTTGTTGCAGGAAAAAAAATGATTGTCACCAAAAACTGAGAAGAGTGTATGCATGTAGAATGCTGTTAGTGCCACGTGCTGCAACCATTGTCGTGGCAATAAGTAGTAGAATAAAATGTTGGCAACTAAATTTGCTATATAAGTCCTAGTAATTTGGGGACTGTGTTTGGTAGTCACATACTTTTAGGAGAATTCCCTTTTGACTTATTTTAGAGCATATTGTGGTTAGGGCCTAAAATTAAGGGAAGATAAATATTTGCATAGATTAATAACAATGGCTTGTACAAATATTTTGTAAAGCGTCCTTTTCCATTTTTTTTTTTTATATTGGAAAACTTTCATGTATTTTCAGTTACTTTATGAGTTACGTGTAAGGTTATTGCCACAGGACTCTGAAGAAATTGAGCTTGGAATGTGCTGCCTATAGAAGGCTGCTTGCAATGTGGATCGTTTCTATTTTCTTTATTTTTTCAGTAAAGAGCAGCAGATAAAACAGCTAGAGATTGAACTTGACCAGGAACGGAGAATGGCTGAGAGCTTGGTGGAAGATATGGTAATAAACATTTCAGACTAAGATTCCACATCAAATTCTGCTGGAAAACTTCACTACTTCATTAAACTGTTAGCTACTTAATGAAACAATCAATTTTAAAATTAAAGATATATTAACATTCAATAAACATGTACTTTAAAGAAACAAGGGTACTGTAGTAGAACTTTTGATTAAGAGCCAGAGTGCCAGCCCCTCTTTTTTTAAGGCTAAGCTTATTTAATCATGGTATAGAAAGGTATACATCAGCTTCCATTTTTCTCACCTTTTTGCATGGTAATGTTTTGATTATGTTAAAAGAAGTGATATTCTGGGTTTTTAAGGTTAGGCTTGAAAAAGAGGAGCAAAGTTGTTTTCCTTTTACTCTTTATGTCTTTTACATTTACTGTACATGTGTTTTACCTTGTATAACCTCAGATTTTGTTCAACTCTGCTGCATAAGCATCAGAAAGCTACTATGATTCCAGCTAGAGCACATTAATGAAAATACAAGCTTTGTCATTGTAATCTAATTATTGAAAGGCTTCATTATATAAGTTAATTTTCTAAATATTGATGACTCGTAAAACTGTTGCTTCTGTTGGTCTTGTATGACAATGTTTTGAAATGTTAATTCTTATACTTTTCATGATAATTATTTCCTTGCAGCCTCCTGATCAGAGAGCAAAGTATGCTCAGTTGAAAAATGTCAACAATTCTCTGCAGGCAGTGAGTATGAATTTTTATTCATAATTATGGAATTTTATTCTTCTCTCCTAGACAACAGTTCTATTTGTATTAACACCACATGTAGCAGTACCCAATTAGCAATACACTTGATCTTGACATATCCTGGGTAAAAAAATGTACAGATGACCACCTTGCTAAATATAACTACTAATAAAGTTAAACTTTCTTTGTGCCTTTGAATTATTTGTCATGATTATTACAACTTTCATTAAACTATTGGTACATTCTTTGTCACAAATGCAATGAAACACATTGGTTTTTTTTGTTGTTGTTGTTATGTGGCTAAATAATACAGTCATGTATCATCCCTGTAATTTGAATATGGAAGGAGAGTCCTTAACCCTTGCGAAAAGATCTAGGAAATTCCTAGGAAATCCTAAGATTTTCCTAGGAATTTCCTAAGAATATTCCTAGGAAATTCCTAGGAATAAGGTGTGAAATTTCACAGTAAATTGGGACGAAGAATTCAAAGAATTCCTAGAAATTTCCTAGGAAATTCCTAGGAGTGAAAAAATTAAAATCCAAAAAAAAATCCTAGGAAATTCCTAGGAATTTCTTAGGATACACATTTCACTTTTGTCTGACCAAGATTAGGTCCCTAAGGAAATTCCTAGGAAACTCCTAGGAATTTCTTAGGAAAATAGGAAAAATAGAATATAGACACTTTAACAACTGCCCCACAAAGTGGAGGTAGGGTGCATGAGACATCCAGGAGCTTCCACTATTGGCAGCCAGCTCCTAGATGAAGACTGCTCCCATGGATGGCAAATCCAGGCGACCCAGCCATGAGCCCCCACACAGAAGGAGAAAAACAGGGAAAAATGCTAACGCTCAGAAAAACACTGACTAAAACACTAACAAAACTGAACAACACCCCGTGGACCAAGAACAAAAGGAATATAGGTGCATGCCAGACCGCTGACTGCGCTGGGTAGCACTTGTGCTCCACGTTGTCAACTCCATTAAATTGCACTTAACTGCATAAAACATACAACACCATATGATAGGAATTGAATTGAATTTATTATATACAACTCAAATAAACATTATAATTAACAATACTTTTTGTTGTTACTATAGATTGTACATGTATATACAAAATTACTTGGAATGCAAAACAAACAGTAAAAGATCATTCAAAGGATTAATAAATTGACAACTTAGGATTCACACATATCAATTATCAGAAATTGTGCAAGGCTGATGCAATTTGAAAAGTTTGGATCAAAATATACATTTTTGGCAAAATCATTATTTTCCAGTGGAGCATGTTTTCATTCCGGCTGATAAAATGCGCGCACAAACATGTCAATGCTATTTTGGCATCTGAACTAATTAAGATTGTTATTCTTATGTGATATCATTTTAATTATTAATTAGTATAGTTTCAGAGCTGAGCAAAGAGTTTCCAGCAATCTGATTGCTCTAGCGGTTCCTTATTTAACAATTATTTGCGGAAGGCGAGGTGAATATCATCAAATAATCCCAGAGACGAAGTCGAGGGGATTATTCGACAATATTCACTGAACTTGAGGCGAATAATTGTTTTAGTATAATTTAAGAGCTGAACAACAGAGAAATTTCAAAAGTCATAACATTGTAGTAACATTTACATTTTATTTTAACATTTTATATAAACCGCGTGGGGCGGTTTATATAGCATCATATAAGGAACTGCTCGACAAATCAGATGGCTGGAACTCTTTGCTCAGCTCTGAAATCATACTAAGACGCTATATAAACCGCTCTGTGCGGTTTATATAAAATGTTAAAATAAAATGTTAATAAATGTTACTAAAATGTTATGACTTTTGAAAATTCTCTATTGTTCAGCTCTGAAATTATACTAAAACAATTATTCACCTCAGGCTCGGTGAATATTGTCGAATAATCCCCATGACTTCGTCTTGGGGATTATTCGACGATATTCACCTCACCCTCTGCGAATAATCGCTACATATAAACAGTGTCTTCTGATATAAAGTTGCAACGCTGGTGTCTCTCATGCTTTCAATATCTTCTGAGACAGTTCCTATATAATTTGCGAAGGTTTTATATTGGATCTTTGTCGTACAAATAAACCAAAAGTGATGTGAATTTTCACAAATGATCTAGGCATACAAAAAGACTATGGGCTATTAAAAGCTTTAAAGTGTACTCTAAAGCAGAAATGCTTTTTTCTAGGGGGATGGAAAAGGATTGGTCCGCTGTAACGTCGTCACCCCGCAAAATGGCGCTTCGCTTTGTCACACGTGCAAAGTTATGAAAAGCCTTTAACTCAAAATTACCTGGAACAAGCAAACTAAGTTCTTGCTTTGTAGCTTCACCTTTAGTACCTTTAAAGTGACACAAATAAGAAGCATTTATTACCATTATATTCAGTTTAAACTAATGAAACTTAGAAAAGCTACTTTTAAAGCTAAGCTTAAAATTCTTACATATTTATTCATGTTCTGCAATCAATCGATAGAAGTAGAAATGATACATATGACAACGATTAACCAAATAAAAGTGTAATACTTACTATGAACAGAAATAACTTTCGCCTTGAAAATCTGAGTGCCCTCTTTTACTTCGTATGGCGACAATTCCACGACATTATTCTATTCGTGTTGCGATTTCTTTTCCATAACGTATTATGTCTTTGTCTTTTAAGACGCTTATGCTATGACCTTCTTCGATCCATTCGACCAGAACCCACATAACGCTGCGAACGCTTTAAAACGTTTAGCTCAGAGAAGAACACAGCAAGACTCAGCTGCAACGCACAAAACTTTCGAGTAAACGACGTTGTGGAGCGGAATAGAACGTTGAAATGAGCGACAAGCCTGGAAACTTCACCTTATTGGATTATACTTGGTCATGTGTCGGTCATGTGAAGATTTTGCTCATGAAAGACTGGGACTAGTGATCGTGTGATCCATTCAGCGCCATGGTCGCCATCTTATGAACGGTGATCGAAGTAGCGATAAATGACTTTTAAAGTTAGTGTTAATGCCTGCTAGTGTGAACCATGGATGGGAATGAACATCAAATTTACAGATTTGTCAAACTTAACGGCCAAGAGAAGTATGAATGTACGGCTTGTAAACGTGTTCTCTCACGACAACAGACAATGGAAAATCACATGCGCTCTGTGCATCGTTACGTTGGATCGGGTAAGAAAATGTAATGTAATGCTTAAGCTTATATAGCGCATTTCACAATGTCTCAATGCACTTCAAGCTTCAATGATGCTTGTAAGTTTCAAAACCAGTACGAAAAAAACTATAGAATTGATAAGCAATTCTTTTATAAAAATGGCAATTAAGCTTAAGAAATTAGTTTCAAAATCCTCTCTTCCTCAACTGTTCCTTCTGAACCTACAACTATTCTTTTATTCCTCTAGCACTTTTTGAAAAGAAGCATCGCATTGATATTTCTTATTCTCAATGTTTTAGGTCTGACCTGAAAGCAAAGAGTGTCACTGAAATTTTGGAGAAGATTATGCTTCTAACTGGCAATTCCAGAAACCATGTTATAATAAGATTTCCAAACTTTAATGCTGTCTGTGGTTAGATATAAGAAAATATCACTTTTTATGTCTCAATATGCCAGATTTGAAATTTCCCATCGCTTCAAATAAGACTTCCCTGTTATAATATTTAAGTAAAGATATGTTCTTAAGCTTTTTGTATAAAATATTCTAATCTGGCAAATAAATTGATACTTGATACTATCTATATTGAACTTAAGTTTACTTTAAATGGAAAGTATGTAGAATTCACCATATAATTGGAATAAATCAGGAGACAGTGCAAAATTATGTTGGCTGAATCTTACACATTGTGGTAAACCATTTTTCAGGGATGCCTCAGGCTGATATAACTTTGTATTTCAGTGTGGTCAGAGTCGCTGTCCTTGCAGTATAGCATTTTTTATTATCTGACTGGAGCACCAAACACATGGATTGAAAATCTCACTTGAATTGCATTTGATTTAGTTTTCTGCTTGTATTCTTTACTACAGTAAATTTTTATTTCAATGTATTGTGATATGCAATTGAAGGATAAAAAATTAATGTTTTATTGGAAATTGTATAAACTTCAAGAATATCTGCTTTAAAATTAATGAGTTGTAAATTATAATGCAAAATAAAAAAAATTTGTGGTATATTGCAAGTAGTGACTTTTTGAAACATCTAAAATGGCACTTTTCTTTCAAAAGCTAAACTCACAAGTATAATTCTTAAAAATTAAGGTTTTATTTTAAAAAATAATTTTTCCTAGTAAATTCCTAAGAATTTCCCAAGGATCAAGAATCTATTTTTTATGTAAATTCTACCTGTAATCATTCCTAGGAATTTCCTAGGAAATTCTTAGGAACCTAGTAATGTTTGTTCACACCTCTAGAGAGCTTAAATGTTTTTAGGAAAATTCCACTGACTCCTAAGAAATTCCTAGGAAATTCCTAGGAATCCTAGAAAGCTAGGAAACCATTTCGCAAGGGTAATAACTTTGTACTGGAACCACTGATTTTCACATTTCACAGTTCAGTACGCAACCATTGAACTTTAAAGAACTTGTTGATTAGCAAGAACTTGTAGGTTCACAATTATAGACATGACTGCGGCAAGATTCCTGCACATGGCTAGGAATCAAACACTGAATGTATTATAAAAAGATGAGGAAAGATGGGAAGTTTTTAGTTCATTTGCCAAATAAAGAGAGATGTTATTCATGTTCTCTAGAGTATAAACTAAGATAAGAATCTGAGTCCCTTACAAGGAGTTAAATCTCAGACTATAGTATGGATTACACAGACAGTGTAATACTCTACCAAGGGAATTGTGGTGAATGGTTGTTTGGAAAGTCTTTCAATGAACAGGGTAGCATTATTACAGAAGCACATAAGCTACATGACTGTACTCTATAGTGTTTGTAGGTTGTCTTTTTCTGAATGTTGTATTATTAGGGTTTCTTACATAGGATATTTTCTTACCTTGCTTGTCAGGAGCTTGAACAGAAACAGCAGGACCTAGATGCTCTCACAACTCGCATTCAGAATCTTGAAGATGTAAGCACTTCAAGCACAGTTTATATAATTTTATAACATAACCAAAGTAAAGCGCGCACTCTGATTGGTCAATTCATTGTCTACTACTTGCTCATGGGTGTACACTGCAAATGTTTTCATTTGCCCATGGGTGTACGCTGCTGACGTGAGCAAATGCAAAGACTATTTTTCCGCGCGCGCTTGTTTTTTTCTGGTCACGTAAGATTTGTTAAATAAAAGGGAACTCTTTAGCTACAATGTGTTAATGTTATGTTATAAAACAAATGGTAAACACCTCGAGCGACTCTTACGCTTCTTTCGTGCTTAGCAACCTCCCGCGTACATCCATAACTCAATAGTGTTCGCTGTGGTGTTTACCATTTGTTAAATAGAATGTGTTTAGGTCTGTTTGAAAAATAATACCTGATTGAAATACCAGTAAATTAGTAATCTTTTGTAACAAAAATCACGTAAAGCGCATGCTCCGATTGGTCAATTCATTGTCTACTACTTGCTCATGGGTGTACACTGCAAATGTTTTCAAGTAGGCATATGTTTCACAAGAAATTATTTTTTATGTTATAAAACAAATGGTAAACACCACAGCATACACTATTGAGTTATGGATGCACTTGCGAAGTTTAATAAGCACTCAAGAAGCTAGAGTCGCTTTCGGCTATCACCACGAACGACTCTTGCGCTTCTTTTGTGCTTAGCAACCTCCTACGTGCATCCAGAACTCAATAGTTTACGCTGTGGTGTTAACCATTAAATTTTGTTAAATAGCTGGGTACATACTGAACCATACTGAATTTGACTGCACAGCTCTGCTACAGGTGTAATTGTTACATTAATGGTGTTTGTTTAATATCTCAACAGGAGGTATCCAGCTCTCCAGTCAAACAAGAAGCAGGTAACATAGGCCTTTTAGAATTTGTGTGCTTAGACCGTTAATTCCAAGAAGTGGTGAACATTATAAAATTTTTCCTGATAATTTCAAGGCGCTATCCAGTAAAATTACAGTAACATTAGTCATGGTTACCAGCAAGTGAGTGTTATCCAGCTCTGTCATGGCAACGTTTTATTTACTATGAAAAGTTATCATAAAGAGATGTCAAAGAATCATTGTTGTCTCGTCTTTACTTGCAGTGACATTATACGAAAAATTGAATGAACTTGGAGAGAAGAAACAGAGCTTGCTCGATGAGATGGAGAAAGAGAACAAAGGAACTCCTGCAGAAGAAAGAGAGAGACTTCTCAAACAGGTAAGTCCCCCAGCTACAGTTAGAGAAGAGGACACAGCTGCTATTGGTTGTTAAACTTGAAAACTGAGGTTGGTCCAGCTGTTTGAGATTGATATGGTTACGCTGAAGAGCTTGACCGTTTTAACTCTACAAAATAATAAATTTATCAGTAATTGAGTTAGGAATAAGTAACAATAAAAGTCTAATTTTTTTTCTCTATACAGGTTAAGGAAGACAATCAGGAGATTGCAAGCATGGAGCGAAAGTAAGGCTCTCTGCCATTTGTTTTTATCGTTTTTAGTGTTTTGCCTTTTTTGCTTTTTGTTTTTTCAGTTATATTTTTTTTTCTGGTACTACGGAAGTATGCAGCTAAGAGCCAAGTTTAATTGTTAGGCCCCGTCCTCTTTCATTCCTGCCACTGACAGCTTTTTGCGAAAGCTAGTAAAAAAAATTGTCAGAAAGACCGTTAGCATGCAGTGTAGTTGCTCATTATGAGCTCCTCTCTTTAAAAGTCGTTTCATACTTCGGCTGCAGGACATCTGAACTCCGAGAGAAAATTGAAACAGTAAACGGTGAAATTCAACAACTGGACATGGACCTTGAAGAACATCAAGGTTAGTCATTAGCAATATATAATTAACTGCATTGTAAGTGGCCTGGGGCATATAGCGGTAGCAAGTGCTTGCGTAAAGACAGCGTGAATCTCGAATGGCGCGTGCGAAAGTGTAGAAACGTGTACGTAATAGATGAGTGGGAAGAACTCCTCTCGCGCGTTTTCCTCTTTCCACGCGCGCTTACCATTCAGGTCGGTAGCTGTTTGAGATATCAACATTCCTGTATAGCTTCTGAAATCAAACGCAGTGTTGTTTTTGTGTGTTTTGTTCATTTGTTTTTGTCGTAAATGTTTCTTAATTATGTTGGTTGGCAAGGATGAAAGTCACAGCACGGAAGTGCTTTAGCAGGTACATGTATGGTGGAAAAGGGAGAATGGTTAAACTCAGGGACTCATAGGGAAACGTAACTTCAATTTTTTTCGATTTCAGGCGAACGAAATGTTAAGTACAAAGAGTTGAAAAAGCGGGAGGAAACGATGGACGGTATGTACAAGAGTAACGAGAGTGTTCAATTAAGCGGAGGCAGTGTGACCGACTTGTTGGGCAGGTCTTGTAATCTGTTGGTCCTGGGTTCAAGTCCTTCACCATGCTACTCACTAAATTTGTTCGCGGTCGCCTCGAGCTCTGGTCTGCCTCTTGCCAGTTGTGATTTTTATATACTATGTTTGTTTACAATGTTCATTTACAATTTGTTAGAATTTGAGGACCACAAGTTTGTCAGATTGTAACTGCTTAGTGTTAGCATCTGTAAATAGTAAATCGTTACAAGTATTTATATTATTATTATTATTATTATTATTTAACGCAGCGAATGTTAGCGTTGTGGCGGAGTCGATTGTGAGGAAACCACTTCGGATGGAGATCCACAACTAGTAGAAGTATGGAGATCTGGATAGTTGACCAAACTTGACACATAGCATGTGCCGTGTACCTGGGTTGTAATGTTCATTCTTTGTTTTCTGTAGAATTTTTGGAAACGTTCGAGGAAGTTAAGGCAAATGAACAGGTTAGTCCACCAGCGTGTTGTATTAGTTAACCCTTTAATCCCATGAGCCGTGAGTAGTCCAGTGGTCAGTGCGCTGGACTCTGGGTCAGTTGGCCCGGGTTCAAGTCCTGGCTGAGGCTTGACGTTGTGTCCTTAAGCAAGACGCTTCACTCACATTGCTTCGTCTTCTCGGAAAGGACGTAAAGCCGGAGGTCCCGTTTCCTGCACCTATCAGTTAGTTAATTTCGGTAGGGGACGTTAAAGAACCCACATCACGAGATTACTGGGATGTGGCCTGGCCTGTTTACTGGGAATGGGGGGAGGGGGCATCTGCAGAATTTCTTCTTTATTTATTGTAAACTGCCGCCGGCAGTCTGGATAAGTTCCCCGCACATTGTTGTAAAACGCATTGGAGCTTTTACATGGAAATGCGCTTTAGAAATCGATATATATTATTATGAGAGAATTTCTTCTTACAATATCGATACAATATCAAGCAGATAAGTAATGAAAATAAAGAAAAATATCAATTGGGAAGTTATCCGTTGATTCAATACCTGTTGCGGACTTGTATAGCGTTACAGTGTGACATCGGGTCACGTGAAACTTGACGTGTGCAATCATATGACTTAAGCGTTTTCGTTTTCTTTCCGTTCTGCAATAAATCTCTCTGTGTGGTTGACATTAATCGATGTGGGAACCTGAAGATCGTTTGACTCTTTCAAGAACCAGCGATTTCCGTCCTATAGAGCGTTACCTTCTCTTATAATACCAAAATTCTCAGAACTAACATCATAAGAATTATATGGCAGGCAGTAAGGAGAATTACGAATGAGATCTTGGGAGTGAAAAGGTTAAGGCTTGAATGTCTCGGACAACCTCGCTTGGTACCAAGAGGAGTGGGGTGGGGGGGTTACCGCCTACTCCCTCCTTGCACGTCCAAAGGTTGTCATTCCTCAATATTGTTTACTTTGATATGAGTTTGTGACTTCTACGATTTTCAATAGGCAAGGAAGCAGCAGTTGGAAAGCAACATTGTAAACGTCTTGGAGCACATGAGCAGGGTTAGTTTGTCTTTATTCTCAAACAAGTTTTTTTTAAAAAAAAAAAAAAAACGCACGGAAGAGAAGGAGGTTCGAATCTCTTCTTTGGGAACCCAAACATTTTCTTTCCCTTAAATCTGTGACAAAATGTGATACGTTTTTCTTTAAACAAATGACAAGTTTCTTTGTTTTAGTGCCAGGAAGACCTCTAGTACGTTCAAATCGTCAAACATATGTGAACGCTTTTTTTTTCATGTTCTTACATCATTATAATAATAACTGTTGTGTCTTAAGCTCAGTTTTCTCCCTTTTCTCCTGACCATGCAGCTTTCTATTTTTCAACTTAAGTAATCAGCGTTACTTTGGGTAGTAATAACGCGGTCACCCACCTTCTTGAAGTAAAGTTTTGTTTTCGTTTGGGTGATTGGCGTATTCATAATGGTAGACGTATGCTTGTATATTCATTTATTTTCTGGTTCATCTTCTTTTTTTTTTTTATCAGGGAATGGCACGAACAAAGCACTTACCCAGTCCGGCCGAGCTTCAACGAATGAAGGTGCTCTAAAGATTTACTATTTTTACGTCTATCTTGCATCAGAGGCGCGACTTTCAAATGAAAGTCGAGGCAATCTAGGATTTCATTGCATTCGCGACATTTTACTCAGAGTTTGGAGTAGAAAACTCGCACCACTCTCCCCAGCAGTCAGATACAAAACGTAGGACAAAAATGACTCAGCTACTCACGCTAACCGTCATAAAGGCCGTTCTGAGATTCGTTTACTTTGACTTCTCCTTGGCTTCGTACGCTATTCCCTTTGATCTGGTTTACTGTTTTAATTACCTTGGTCATTGGGTCCTCTGTTGTTTATGTTTCTCTAATTTTTTAATCATTAACCACTGCCATCTCTTTCCTTCAACTTTCCCGAGCCCGTTCATTCTTACCGCTTCAATTTCATAGTCGTCTTCGTCGTATTATCAGGGTTCATACGGGTTCTGGAAAACCTGGAACGTCCTAAAATTTTATGTTGACGTTTTCCAGGACTGGAAAGTCTCGGAAAAAGACTGCACGGTCTACTAGATAGTCCTGGAAATTTGCAAAAAATCAAGCAATAAAGTTTTCAGAATTTACGTTCTAAGAAATGTGTATAGACCGTAAGGAAGAGAATTGATTTTGAAATCTTGAGAATGAAAGGGTTAAATGTGAAATTTGGAGTCCTGGGGAAAATCAATCTGAGCCTGGAAAAGTCCTGGAAAATTCCGTAAAAATTTGTTTCTGAAAAAGGGTTCGAACCCTGTTTTATTCTTATTCCTTTTCACCTCACCACCTTCTATTTTTTCAATCCCTTTCTTTCCCACCCCTTTATCATTCCTCATCTATCCATCCCCTCCCCTCATCCTTGCTTGCCAAGCCTTCTTTTTCATTTTTCCCTTTTCTTTTCCAAGAGCTTCTTTTCTTATTAGTGGTTGATTCCAAGAAACTGACATTGCTGACGTTTTGCTTTCCCTCCCGGGCAGGATGATCTGAATTTTAAAGAAACAGAAATGCATAAGTCTCAGTCTACAGCGGCCAGTTTAGGTTCAGGTAAGGACTGGACCAAACAAAACTTGCAAACGTCGGTAGTTTATTGGCCTAAGTATGACCTCAAACGTGGTAGTCTTTGGTATGGTTATTGTTTGTTTCTTGCATTTTTATTTAATTTTTTTTTTTTGTAGAACACACCCGTCTTCAAATGGATCTGGAGAAAGTTGAACAGGTGAGGAGAAATGTAAAGTACATACACTTCATCTTTTAATGGTTTCAAGTTCTTACCTTGTCTGAGTGACCTCCCCTCTCTCCCCCTCTCCCTGGAGTCAAACACCTTCATATTTCAAATCCCCATCCCAACATCAACCCGTAGTAATCTCTTCAACAATTTACTATGGTCTCTGTATGAATGAAACTAAGCTGGAGAATGGCCATTCCTCTTGAACAGGAGATATTCTTTTAAATATATCGATTCACTCTCCTATGCACAATTGTACTCTTGAGGAGATGGAGGTACTCTAATGATAGGACA